>NC_069380.1:164694285-164997035 GCF_027475565.1 Acinonyx jubatus | reverse complement strand
GAAAGAAAGATGAATTGAAGTCATTTTCTGACAAACTAAAGCTAAGAAAATTCACTATAGGAGACCTGACTGAAAGAGATACTAAAGGGAACTCTTCAGGATAAAAGCAGATTGAAGCACAGGTAATACAGGAAAGAAAGAAGATCATCAGAAAGGGTAAATGTGTAAGTAAATCTAAATGAAACCTTGGCTATTTAAAATAATAACACTACTGTATGTAGTTTAAATTACAGAGATAATTAAAATATTTGAGGACAATATCACAAAAGCCCAAAGGTGGGAGTAGTAATAAATGGACTTAAAGTGTCCTGGGTCCTCTACATGTCCACAAAGTAAAAAAATATATATATTACTTAAAGTAGATTCTAATAGTTCAAGGATGTCTGGGGTAAACTCAGTGGTAACCACTAAAATAATAATAAAAGAATTCTAATAGGAGGGTAAAATAGAATAAGGGGGGGGACTTGATTAAACAAAGAGAAGGAAAGAATAGAAGGGAAATGGAACAAAAACAGATGAGATATATATTTAATTTTTTTTTTTAATGTTTATTTATTTTTGAGACAGAGAGCATGAGCAGGGGAGGGGCAGAGAGGGAGACAAAGAATTAGAAGCAGGCTCCAGGCTCCGAGCTGTCAGCACAGAGCCTGCCGCGGGGCTCAAACTCACAGAATCATGAGATCATGACCAGAGCCGAAGTTGGACGCCTCACCGAGTCACCCAGGCACTCTCACATAAGATATATATTTAAATGAGAGATTTAGCTCCAGGTGTTACTGGACTCCCTTGAAAAATACCAAATGATTTCCAATTCATAATCCCAGTAAACTCCTTACTGTTGTCTTTTCACCTCTCCCACACAGCCTACCACTGTGGGCTTTAAATATAGTTTTCCTATCTTCTGTCTTCCATAGTTTCTAGCTTTAAAGGTGATACTGCCCTCCACTAACTGCTTATAAGTTTTCCTTTGTCTTTGTTTTTCAAACGGTTTTACTGTTTTATCAGTTTTACTATTATTTGCCCAGAGGTGGTTTATCTTACTTGTTTGTGGTTAGCAGAATTTCTAATCTACTGCTTGATACTACCTCTTTAATTTAATAATAATTGTTAGTAATATCTCTTCAAATATCTCGTTTAATCCATTCTCTTTCTCTTCTTCTGGTCACCAAAATCATTCATGCTGAAGTTTTTCTCTATGTAATGTATGTCCCTTTGAACTTTTCTGTATTTTCATATTTTTCCTGGTGTACTTCAATGTGGATGTTTTCTGTTCACCCCTCCCTCCTCCAGTTTAGGAACCCTACTTCTATGTATAGTCTTCTGCTATTAAACCTATCAAATTAATTTCAGTTACTGTATGATTCATTTTTAGAATGTCCATGTGACTACCTCAAACAGATAACCCTCCATCTGTTTGTCTATTCTGTTAGAGTATAATCATTAGTTGTTTTAAAGTTTTTATCTAATAACTCCAATAACTATATTTTTTCTTATTTTTTCTCTTGGTTTTCAGTCGTCTCAGGTCTTATTTTTCTGCCCTCCTGATTTTTTTTTTTTTTCAACTGATTGACAGACATTGTCTAGCACAAATCATAAAGGCTCTTCAATGACTCTTCCTCCAGAGTACTTGACTTTTTTTCTGGCAGGCATGTACAGTATGGGTGTATCACACTGATTCAGGAGGAGCTGGGTTTGGGGACTTGTCTATTTCTGATTTCCTTTTATTGGTAGTGCTTAGCTCTTCAGGGTCTCTTTGGAGAGCCTGTGCTGATTACAAGAGCCCCTCCTTCTTGACTGCACTGAACTTGAGTTTTTGTCTCCTTAGCTTTGTGAAAATGCCAAGATCTCTGTTTAGCTTTTTAGCTTCTTATTAGCCACATGTGGCTTGGTTTGTTGACTCTTTCTGAAGATTCACAGCTTAGGATCTGGCAAGCGATCTGAGCAAAAATTGCATGTAGAAGTTCAGGTTTACTTCTCTAGAGTTCAGTTTTTCCTGGAACCTGACTTATTGAATATTGCTCCCTTGATAGCCCCAAAACTCCCAACTTTTGTCTCTCTAGCAAGTAAGTATGCCACCAACTTCCTGTTTGATTTCTATGTCTTATGCCTTGATTCAACAAATGCCTGAAGAGAAAAGACTTCAGTGAATTTGGGCTCACCCCAACACATTTTCCTTCTCTCTAGGATCTTGGCTCTGTAAGTCCTGACTACATTCATCTCTAATGCCTTCAAACTGCTATTTTTAAATTCTTATCTAGCTAGTATAATCCTTTGCAGGAGGGTAATCTGATCCATGTTACTTATTATAGATGGGAAACAGGTATCCAGTAAAAACTGAATTACTTGTTTTGTTATTTTTGGATATTAATGGCTTACACTCTCTCTGTTTCTCTTATTCTCTCTCCCTCCCTGTGTATGTGTTGAAAAGAAGCACTATACAGTAGCTGGTCCATGTAGTATCCCCAATTTATGTGGGTTTATGAAGTTTAAACATCTCATAACTGCCTACATTGTTGTAAGGTTATTTACCAAGACGTGAAGGAATGTCTCAGATATGGGGTAGTGAAATGAGGAGTTGATTTTGAGTATGTTAAGGTTAGGTGCCTATTAAAAAAGTAAAATGAAAAATAGAATTCGGCTGAACCTATGTGTTTAGGGTTCAGATGAGAGTTCTAGGCTGAGAATATATTTCTGCGAGTTGTCCAGGTATTGCTATTATTTGAAGCTTTAGGATTAGTTGAGAGTTCCTGTGATATAAGAGATAGAGATAGGAAGAGTGTGGAGTACCTTAACATTTGGACATTGAAAAGAAAAAAAGGGACTGGGCAAATGCAACTGAAAACAAGGTGGCCCTAAAGTAGGAGAAAAAGCAAGATATGGTTTTGTCTTGGAAGCCCATTAAAGAAACAGTTTCAAGGAGAGGGTAATCAGCAATGTCAAATGCTGTTGACAAAGTGAAATAAAGACAAAGACTTGACCACTGGATTAGGTAACTTGGAGCAGCACAACGATTTTGATGAATGTAGCTTGAGAAGAGTTTTGGGTGTGAGAGACATTTCAGAGTGAAGAGAGAAAGAGAACTGAGGAAGTTGAGACAGGAGACAGAGTAACAGATAAAGCTTTTAAGGATTTTAAAGGAGTTTTGCAAATAAAAGTGACTGATAAATGAATGGTGCCCAGGCTCTGCAGTCAGCCCTCCCACTCTCCTTTTTTAAGATGGAATTATTTCAGCTTGCCTACATATTAATGGGAATGATCTGTGACAGAGAGATGAAAATTATGATGCTTCGGGAGAGACAGGATAATTAAAGGAGATAATTAAATAGAGGAAAGAGAATGGGATCCAATGGGCATGTACAGGAACTGCACTTAGGTAAAAGTATAAACAATCTACCCATTGGAACAGGAAGGACCCATATGATTAGGATACAGCTATATATTAGTAAATTTGGTAATGCAGATATATGCCATACAGCTTCTGATTGTTGATAAATATGTTGGAGGATAAGAGAGGATAATGTGACCAGGGAAATGCAATGTTTGAGAGTCTCTGTGAAATCTGTGATCATAAATTTAAAGTATGATCAATCAGCCTGGCATGGCTATGGTTTTGGCCAGTAATGTTCAGCTGCATGGGCAGGTAAAGAATAAACGGTGAGATAAGGCCTCCCACAATTGCTTATTGTCAGACGTGTAAGCTAGAGGGAGAGGGAAGGAAGGAGTGGAGAGTATATACGGGAAAAGAATCACGATTAAATGTTACAGCCCGGGATTTCAGGCTGTGTTAGCATGGCTGTAAGGACAAGAGGGAGTGAATGAGGGGGATGATTAGGACGATGAAAGAGGACTACAGCTGGGGGGAGAAGGAGGCTATACTCAGATAGTTTGAGCTTCAGCATAGCTAGATGATTTGATTTGATTTTTTTTGAGAAAGGAGGAATAATGATCTATCTCTCAGGGATAGAAAGGAGTAAAAATGATGTCCTCATTGTCAGCCAAGTTAGAAGTTAGTTAGAAGGAACACGTGATACTGTGATTTGTAAGAAATATACTTTTGGTGATTCAAATGACCAGAATATATTTCTTGTATACAGCTGGGCCTTGAGCAATGTGGAGGTTATGGGCACTGACTCCCCGGGCAGTCAAAAATCCATGTATAACTTTTGATTCCCTAAAAACATAACTACTAATAGTCTACTGCTGAATAGAAGCCTTATTGATAACATAAAGTCAATTAACACACATTTTGTATGTGTATTATATAGTGTATTCCTACAACAAAGTAAGCTGGAGAAAAGAAAATGCTATTAAGTAATAAGAAAAAGAAAATACATTTACAGTACTGTATTTGTTGAAAAAAATCTACATGTAAGTGGACCCCCGTATAAGTGGGTCCATGGTGTTCAAGGATGTTGTATATTTGGCCTTCATCCAGTTCCCGGCTCACAGCTCCCCAAACCCCTGGAATTTTCTAAGTAATGAGAGCAACAAAGGTGTCTTCTGTTATGTTAATGGGATGACTTTTGCAAAGCACCTAAGCCTGAGAGAAGGTTGCCAGTGCAGCCCACCAAGTGATAAGAAGGTTGGGACTTTCAGTCCTAGTCAATGACCTCTGACCGCTGGGAGGGGAGAGGGGATGGCGTTTGAATAAGTTGCCAACAGCCAATGGTTTAATCATTCATGCCTATGTATGAGATCTCCCTAGAAACCCAAAAGGACAGGATTCGGAGAGCTTCCAGGTCAGTGAACACATGAAGATGTGGGGAGAGTGGCAAGCCTAGAGAGGGCATGGAAGCTCCACACCCTTTCCCACAGACGTATACCATTGCCCTATGCATGTCTTCAATTTGGCTGTTTCTGAATTTTATTCTTTTATAATAAACGCGTAATCTAGTAAGTAAAGTGTTTCTCTGAGTTCTGTGAGACACTCTACCAAATTTATCGCACCCGAGGAGAGGGTCTTGGAAACCTCTGATTTCTGTATTTCTGGTAAGAAATACAGGTAACAACCTGGACTTGCAACTGGCATCTTAAGTCCAAGGAGGAGGTTGTGGGAACCTCCAATCTTTAGCAGATCATTTTGAAGCATAGGTAACAGCTGTGCTTGTGAGTGGCATCTGAAGGAGGTGGTGGGGGCAGTCTTCTAAGACTGAACTTTTTTTTTTAATGTTTATTTCTGAGAGAGGGAAAGAGACAGAGCATGAGCAGGGGAGGGGCAGAGAGAGAGGGAGACAAAGAATCCAAAGCAGGCTCCAGGGTCTGTGCCGTCAGCACAGAGCCCAATGCAGGTCTTGAACTCACGAACTGCGAGATCATGACCAGAGCTGAAGTGGAACGCTCAACTGACTGAGCCCCCCAGAACTGACCCTTTAACCTGTGGAACCTGATGCTATCTCCAGGTGGACAGTGTCAGCATTGAGTTGAATGGGAGGACACCCAGCTAGCTGCTGTCCTGAGCACTGGTTGGTGGTGTGTGGGGAGCCTTCCCCCCACTGCCCTTTCCCACTTGCATTGAAATTGGGTCCAGGAACCCCCAAAAAGGAAGGAACTTTGGTGGAGTGATTTAGGAGAGAGGTCATTTTACTAATGGCAGACTGAGTTCCAGACATTACAACGAAAGGTTTCTGTAGTCATGGAGTAGTCAACAATTAGGCCAGATCAGAAGCTATCAAGAGCATTATAAAGAGGAAAATCTGAGGCATACAGGAAGGCCTGAGTTTTATCGTTTCTTGTGATCACTGAGACACACCGGAGGAAGTCCAGGGTAATAGTCACAGTATTTTTCTAATCACCACTATGGCATGGGCCCTTACAAGTCAGAAATTGCACTAAATCTATCACAAGAGCTTAGTTATAGACAACTGTTACTGTGTTATCAGTGCTTTTGAATTGGATCCCAGAGTTGGGTAATGGGGCTTGTCTCATGGCATTAGGGTGAGGTGAAGAATCTGTCCAAGTTCCTCCTTGGGTTTGATTTTTAGGGCAGTGCAGTTTGTCCTGACAAGGCTGATAATGTGATGGGAGAATACTGGGAGCTCTGTGGCCCTCACCTTCAATGCTCCTAGGGCACTGTTAATTATTAATATCTATAACACATAGTTGAAATGATTTCTAAAACAAATGGACATGGAGTTCAAGATATAAAAGCAATTCTCGTTCTGTATTTACTAATTGATCTTTTGAAAATAATACAACTGCTCTGGGCCTCAGTTTCCTTTCCTAGAATACAAATTGGATTGGATTAAAACATTTTTTTAGGTCTCTTTTGGTGGTAAGGACTTGAAATACAACTTACAACTTGCTTACAGTGAAACTTTTGATTCATCTATATGTTTCAGCTGAGGTGCTATTTCTACTTTGTCATTTGTACTCAGTCTTTTGATAAACGTTCTCTACATCAAAATGTCCTCAACATCAAACAAACTATTTTCAGCCTATTATGCAGTGATTTTCTGATTCTGTAAGAAAAAGAAGAAAAAAAAAAAACCTTAATTTCCATTTTCTACCTCTAAAATTTGTTCAGTCTTTCTCCTACTCACTCTTTCAATACTCCTTACAGAAAAATAATGTGGGTTGTTTTTTTGTTTTTTTTTTTCCACTCTTCTGGGAAAATTTTTCATCTTTGCTAGTTCCTACACATTTTGTAGAAAGTTTTTAAAGTACTTAACGTTTAAGTGCATTTTAAGCTATTCCTAAACTCTTTTTAGACTTTTTGTGTTTAAAGATGATCTCCTTTGTGGTTCAAGTGAAGAACACAGTAAAAAGTACTCTGTTAAAGAATTCACGTTATGTCACTTATTTAGACAATTACAGGGCCACTGCGTATGTTTCTGAAAATTCATCTTTTCTTAATGGCTACTTTCTTCACAGAAAATATTTCCCATGTTAGCTGTCAGGAATCTCTTGGATGCCAGAGCTGTAAATCCAATCGCAAATGACTAAAATGGGTTGTTTTAGTTATCTATCGCTATGTAATACACTGCCACAAAACTTACCTTTGTAAAAGGATGCTCATTTATTATCGGGGTTTCTGTGGGTTGGGTTCTGGACACGGCTTACCTGAGTCGCCTGCTTCATGATCTCTCACAGGGCTGCAATCAAGGTGTTAGCTCAGGGTACGCAGTCGGAGGATTCGTGTGTGCGTGAAGTAAGCCCAGGTGGACAGAGCAAGTCAGGAAGACGACGGGCTGCGATGAGCTGGCGTCAGGATCCACAAAGACGAAGGCGGAAGCAGGCGGGAGTCGCCTCAGTACACGCTGTTCCGGAAGAACGCGGGATCTCGTGGGATCTCGTGGGATCTCGGGATCTCGGTAGTTCTGTGGGGGCGGAGGGAGTTTTCTGGGATGAGACACATCTGGGTATCCTGGCTCCTGTAGGCTCCCTTGCTACCGGCTCCGTCTGGTGCCATCTTTCGAGCAAATCTCAATCCTCACCAAAGCTTCCCCGGTGTCTTCAGCTCCAGTGACAGTCTCACTAGGTGGTGACTGTTTCCACGAGCACTGACAGGTGTAGGAGACCCAGCTGTAGCCCAAAGGCTGAGGAAAGGTGGTGCTCCCTGAGGCAGCATCCTGAGATCACGCAGTAGTTGATGGCAATATTCAGCTCCTTGAATGCCTGCCCTAGTTTCTTATTTCTTGGCCTCACCCACATAGCAAGTCGTTTCTTCAAAGCCTAGATGGCAGTAGAGACGCTATGCCAGTAAGTCCCAAGTCACGGTCTTTTGTAACCTAATCACAGAATGGGCATCCCATTCCTCCAGCCCTACTCTGCTTTTTAGAAGTAAGTTATTAGCTCACACGCTAAGGGACAACATAAAGGAATGGATACCTGAAAGTTGAATTATTGCTAACTTCCTAAAGTTAGATTGCTAAAATTGGATTATTGAGAGCCATTTAAAAAGTTGTCTGCCACAAAGCCTCACACACATAATTTAAAAAATTGAGGTATGGCTTGTCTTCACACACAACTGGATCCTGAAACTTAACCATGCCATCAAATATCGGTTTGTCTCCATTACCTTTACTCCTTTAGTTTCATTGTAAGATAAGTTCTCCTTTTATGGTAGCCCATAATGGCTCCATGTTTTCATCCCACCGGTCTAACAACACAGTGGAAAGAGTGTTTCCTTCCTATTAGTTCTAGCAAAAGTCCTGAGTTTACAATCACTGATCCAGTTATGGTTGCATGGTCATTCTTAATAATCACGTAACTCATATTGGCTATTTTCGGTTGTGTGACCCATGTGGCCATACTTCCTCTGAAGATAGAAGTGGACATCCTATCTGAACAGTACAGACTGAGCGTGGTAGACGATATTGCCTCAAAAAACATTAATGTGCGGGTCCCAAAGAAGAGGCAGAGGATTCTGACATAAAGAAAACATCACATGAGTCAGACTGTCCTACTTTAACAGAGAGTAGTTTTAAATGGAACATGAAAGGCATAGTGGCATAGTAGCATTTGGGTTCTGGTGCTTAATGATAGTTCAGACATTCTGGATGTGCCACCATTGCCACACAAGAACAAATCAGAAACTACCATGATCCAGTGTCTGCTATGTGTTAGACACTGCTAGGTGCTTTGTATATGTGGCCTCATGCAATAATTGTAGCAACCTTATAAAGTTAGCATTGTTTCATTTTTATACAGAAGAAAATAGGTTTTGACACTTGATTTTGAATCAAAGCCATAATGGCTCCAAAAATCATGTTCACATCATACCATAATATACCTGCCAGAATTTACAAATATTTTTATCCTGTTGTATTTTACCCTCATAGGAATTGTAAATTTGTGTTTTATTTGTATCTTTTATACAAAATATAATTTAGTATCTTGCATAGTTTATAGTTTAATATCTTGCATATTTCATAGTATATAATGCCTCAAATCCTTTTAGGTTCTGAGGCACTGAAGTATACGTATATACTAAGTTTTAAAAACTTGGAGGGGCTTCTGGATAGCTCAGTTGATTAAGCACCTGACTCTTGATATCAGCTCAGGTCATGATCTCATGGTTTTTGAGCTGGAGACCCGCATTGGGCTCTGCACTGGCAGTATGGAGTATGCTTGGGATTCTCTGTCTCACCCTCTCCTGCCCCTGCCGTGCATTCTTGTGCTCTCTCTTTCTATAAATAAATAAATAAATAAATAATAAATAAATAAATAAACTTTAGAAAAATTGGAATAAAAATGGAAAAACTAGAGTCAAGGAAAATAAAGAAACAAAATTTCAAAAAATGCTCTAATTACATTTGATCTTACTAATTGTATTTTATTTTTCTCTTTCTAGTTACCTTTACACTTTTTGTGTACCCCATTGATATGGTAAATATGGGAAAAATCTGGTGAAGAAGGAAAAATCATGCTTGCATCTGATAACACACCATAAGTTCCAGATAAATTACTAATTGTAGTACAGAAATTACAATTCAATATGACAATTATTTTTATCTCCTTCAACCTCAGTTTTCTCATCCATAAAGCAGAGATAATAAAACCAGAAGGACTGTGAAAAGAATAGATATAATGTATATAAAGCAAATATTGGAAAATTTATTGGAATTAGTACCCAATAAGTTTTTCCTGCCACTATAAAAGGAAATTAAATTATTGTCTAATACAGACACACAAAGTAACCAATTTACTCGAGAGAAGAATTTAAATGGATCTAATCTAACTTTATACATATTTTAAAAGCACAAACTATTATATGCAGGGAAAGAATAAGACCTGAGTTGTATAAAAGCAACATGACTTCCTGGATGTCAAGAATCTTCCCTTGATTTGTATTTCCCTAATGAGGAGTGACGTTGAGCATCTTTTCATGTGCCTGTTGGCCATCTGGATGTCTTCTTTAGAGAAGTGTCTATTCATGTTTTCTGTCCATTTCTTCACTGGATTATTTGTTTTTCAGGTGTGGAGTTTGGTGAGCTCTTACCAGATTTTGGATACTAGCCCTTTGTCTGATATGTCATTTGCAAATATCTTTTCCCATTCCATTGGTTACTTTTTAGTTTTGTTGATTGTTTCCTTTGCAGTGCAGAAGCCTTTTATCTTCATGAGGTCCCAATAGTTCATTTTTGCTTTTAATTCCCTTGCCTTTGGGAATGTGTCAAATAAGAAATTGCTGCAACAATAGCCAAATTATGAAAAGAGCCTAAATGTCCATCAACTGATGAATGGATAAAGAAATTGTGGTTTATATACACAATGGAGTACTACATGACAATGAGAAAGAATGAAATATGGCCTTTTGTAGCAACGTGGATGGAACTGGAGAGTGTGATGCTGAGTGAAATAAGTCATACAGAGAAAGACAGATACCATATGTTTTCATTCTTATGTGGATCCTGAGAAACTTCACATAAGTCCATGGGGGAGGGGAAGAAAAAAAAAGAGTTTAGAGAAAGAGGGAGCCAAAACATAAGAGACTTTTAAAAACTGAGAACAAACTGAGGGTTGATGGGGGGTGGGAGGGTGGGGAGGGTGGGTGATGGGTATTGAGGAGGGCACCTGTTGGCATGAGCACTGCTATTGTATGGAAACCAATTTGGCAATAAATTTCATATTAAAAAAAATAATCTTCCCTTGAAACTTATGTCTTCCTGGCCACTATAAATTCTTCTTATGATTGACTAGAGCAACACTCTGGGAAGACAGTAATTTTCAAGATCTTTTAACTGATTCTTCTATTTTCTTAAGTTTTTATTATTTTTTGGATGTGTCCTGATGGACCATTACTCATTTCTTAGACATTTCTGAATTTGCCCATCACGTTGAGTGGTGATGGGAGATTTTGCAGTGTCTTAAACCTATGGTGGAAGTTTGTTAATATTCTCTGCTCAAGGAATTCTGCATCTCCTTTCAGATCTTGAAAGGAGGCAGAGCCAGTCTGTCATATGAAAGGTCGAGACACTGGCTACCTGCTTTTCCAGCTTCCCATGGATTTGAGGCATGAGCATGTGGGAATATTAAGCCAAATTTGAAGGAAGAGAGGCAGTTGTCTATATGAAGATTGGGGAAAAAAATGTTCCAGGAAATAGGAAGAGCTTCTCCAGAGGCCCCAGGTAGAGGTGCTTAGTGTTTCTGAGGAACAGAAAGGAGATCAGAGTGGCTGGGGCACTCTGCACAAGGGGCTGAGTAACAGGTTTATAGATGTATGTTATACACATTATCCCAAGAACTATTTAAAAGATAAAGAAATTGGGATCAAGAAAGGTTGTGGCTTGTCCAACATTGCACAGTTAAACCAGAATTCAGTAGCTCCTCTTATCCCAAGTCTTGTGTTTTTATCAAGATGCCATTTTGTGTTCATCTCTATATTGCCTTAACATTTTCTTTATACTATTGATGTGTATTTTTTTGTCAAAGCTACCAGATGTCAGGAATCACACCTTCTCATGTTGCACTGAATGCAGTACAAAGTTCAAATAGATGTTTCTACATGCCTTTGGTAAATCATTCTAACAATAGATTCTTCTTTCCACTTTATTGTGGTAAACTTGGCTGAATTTCTTAATTTAGTGGGAATATTTTACAGTACACTTATCTGATTATCTAGCAGTTTGGCAAGTGTATTTTATACTTGCATTATATTATTTATTTTTATAGCCATTTAAAATTTTACATGGAATATAAAATTTCTCTTATATTAAAATATCCAACTAAGGAGACAAAGATTAAAATCGTATTCAGTGGTTGAAATCATTCATAGCACACTGTGATACAGATACACACACACATGCACATGTATACACACACACACACACGTACCCATATATTACCCATAACTAAATGAGTGCTCAAACCAAAAATATTTTTAAAATCCCTAATGAAGAATTAAATGGGTCTTTACTGATAGTGTAGTATTATAACAGACAGGTGATTTAATTTGTGTTATTTTAAAAAATGTAATTATTAAATATTCATGACATACTATACTTTATGAGACTGAAATACTCATACCAAAATCATATGGTGAAGATAAAATGCAGACAAAGAGTCTGGGTTCCCACAGCCACCGACCCCCAAATGACCTGCTAATAAATGCCAGATCCTCATCTTGTAAAACTCCTACGGGAGAATAATAAAGGATGAACATTTGGCCCAACATTTATTTTTATAAGACAAGTACCTTTAGTTTTCTTTCAAAAGAATCATTTCCTTGTTCTATAGAAGTCTGTGGTCCTTTATGAAAATGTGTACCTCATATCACATAGCTACAGCCATAAATTTGGGCAGGTTACATACGGAAGTTCAGACATTCAGCCTAGCCAATCTAGATGATTTAAATTAAAGTTGATATTTATGCTTATATTTTCCTAGTTCCTAGTACATTTACGAGCTAATTATATAATCCTTCATTTTTCTTGTACCATGGCTTTGGTTGTGAAATTTTAGGGAATAAATTTATGTAGATTTAAAGCAGAAATACAATAAATATAGTTAGTCTTGTGGTCAGTAATTGTTATTGGCCAGAAATTTCTAAACTTCTTTATCTAGAGAAACTACAGAATAGATGAGTAAACCCACAGCACTAAAGAGGATAATGATATTGTGACTAATACAAATATAAACTAAAACACATGTATCAAATATACTCAGAGGTGAATCAAAATTAAGAGGTCAGGGATAGGTATGTCAAGTGGTATCTACAAAACTCTGAGTGTTTGCCACACTTCATAGCTCTTCCTTGAGAAAAGCAACTCCTGGAAACTCTATGATTAAAAGGTATTATGGCTCATGCCATATAAGTCTACTCCAACTTTGGTTCTTACTCAGAACAAGAGTTTGTCCAGGAGCCAAAGGCCTAGCCCATTTATAGATATTTAATCTTCTCTAAGGAGATGTGGTAAGAAAATCTTGCCCCATAAATGAGATGTTCCATATCGGATATAGCATATCTACTCAAATACATCCTATCTGGGGGGAAATGAGTGCTAATTACATTTTATAAGTCAAATAATTAGCATTCTCACATTTCCCTAGTTTTCAGATTCTTCATGTGGTTTGCTGTGCATCTTAGTTTTGAAGCTTTAGGACACAAATGTGTATGGGCATGAGAGGTTCCCCAAGCTATTTTGTTTCTAATATAATCTTACTATAAGGTCACCATAGCTACTCAGTGAGAGTCTCTTCTTTATAGAAGAGAAGGCCTAGTCTTGATGGCAAAAGTGATGGGCAGATTAGGGTTTGGGAAGGTAGAGAGAAAAAGGGAGTAGGATGAAGGGAGAGGGGAGAGAGGGAGAGAGGGAGAGAGGGAGAGAGGGAGAGAGTGAGGATAAAAGGAATGTTGCAAAAGCAAAAATACTTCCGAGGTGATTTTACTTAAAAAAACAAAAACTCAAAAACCCATGAAGAAAGCTAACTTCAAAAAGAGAGCCAATATCAAGATTAACAATTGGAGGATGAATTTACAGCAGAGAAAAATTTTTAAAAATTATAGAATTACATAACTTTGAAATTAAGTATAATTGGGACTTCAAAGAAATAAAAGAAGGAAAAACATCAAATAGGCAGAAATAATGAAAAGAAAGGTAGGTGAGAAATAAAATCAAAAATGAAATGTTAAATTAAAAAAAAATTACATATAAGATAAACTCTAAAATGAAGTTGGTTATATATCCCTTGTACTGGAAGGCTTAATGGCAGAGTAAGGAGTGTGGGTACTGCCGACAGAGAGCCTACATTTAAATGTGAGCTCTGCAATTCCAACTGTGTAAGTTTTTGCGAATGACTATCCTATAGGTCCTGGTTTCTTCATCTATTAACGTAAATACAAATATTTTCTTTAAAATTTTTATTTATTTCATTTCATTTCATTTCATTTCATTTCATTTCATTTCATTTCATTTCATTTTATATATGGAGAGGGAGAGCGCTAGCAGAGAAGGGCAGAAGGAGGATAAAAGGGAATCTTACAGGCTCCTTGCTGGACATGAGGAAATACAAATGTTTTCTATCCCAAAGTTATTAAGTAAGTTAATTATTTTCAGGTACTTAAGAGTACTGGCTGGTTCATTATAATTGCTCAGTAAGTGTAAGCTGTACGTTTGAAATCATTCAGAGTAAAGTGTTTTTAAGAAAGATATGGATATGGAGGGGTGCCTGGGTTGTTCAATTGATTGAGCATCTGACTTCAGCTTAGGTCATGATGTCACAGTATGTGGGTTCAAGCCCCTCGCTGGGCTCTGTGCTGACAGCTTGGAGCCTAGAGCCTGCTTCAGAGTCTGTGTCTCCCTGTCTCTCTGCCCCTCCCCTGTTCACTCTCTCTCTCTGTCAAAAATAAACAAGCATTAAAAAATAATTAAAAAAAAAAAGATGGGGCGCCTGGGTGGCTCAGTTGGTTAAGCGACTGACTTCGGCTTGGGTCATGATCTCACAATTTGTGAGTTCGAGCCCATCGTCGGGCTCTGTGCTGACAGGTCAGAGCCTGGAGCCTGCTTCGAATTTTGTGTCTCCTCTCTCTGCCCCTCCCCTGCTCACGCTCTGTGTCTCTCTGTCTCTCAATAATAAATAAACATTAAAAATTTTTTTAATAATTAAGAAAAAGAAAGATATGGAGATGGAATAAAAACAATATAAAAAGTGTAATTAGCAGAGAGTATGGCTATAAACAAATAAAAATTTCAAAAGTGGTTCACAGAAGACAATGTGAAGTATTAATTTTAACAAAACTTGAGCCTCAAAAAAATCATATTTTATTAATTAAAAGCTATGAGTGAAGCATCAAAGAAGTAAAAGTAATTTCTATTTATGTTAGAAGAAATCAAGAGATACCATGTTGAATTAGGAACTGTTTAGAGAAATAGAAAATGCAGAAAAATGGAAAAAGTAAAGTAATGCATACATGATAGAATGGAAAGCAATAGGAAAAGCAAACAATGCTAGAAATATAAAATTTAGAAAATAAGATGTCAAATATAAGAATAGACATATGTAATCTAAAAATATATATAAACTGATTAAATGATATTATGTAAAATTAAAACCTCAAGTGTTGGATTAAATAACAATATGCCAATACATGCTATTTAAACTAGAAAACTAAAACTAAATTACATACCTGTCTGAAATATAAAATAATGTAGGGGAACCTGGATGGCTCAGTCAGTTAGACATCTGACTTGATTTCGGTTCAGGTCATGATCTCATGGTTCATGAGATGGGGCCCCATAGAGGGCTCTGTGCTCACAGAGCAGAGCCTGCTTGAGGGTTTTTCCTTCCCTTTCTCTCTGCTCCTCCCTGCATGTGTGCTCTCTCAAAATAAATAAACATTTAGAAATAAATAAATAAAATATAAAATAATGTAGAAGATAGAACAGGCTAATTGATAAAAAATACAATTGTTACAAAAGACATTAATAATCTGCTCTTACTGTTTGATAGGTGATGGTATAAAAAAATAGAGTAAGAGAAAGCTTATGTAACCATAAATAAGTTTTGATATTTCATATAAACACACATAACTATATAAATACAAGAATAATATGTATATGTACAAATTATGTAGCTTACAATCCTGTATCAAATAGATTATTTGGCATGTTTATAATGGCTGAACAGAGGCTTTAAAAAATCTTCAATTTGTCTAGAAAATAGTATTTATTTAGTCAATATTTTCTACTCATAATGTGATACAAATGACCTTTATTAGCAAAAGCTTAAACGACCAAGAAAATAACTTTTTTGTCCATCTGAGCTTTTGCTAATTGATTTCTATTTAAAACCTCTATGAAATTTAAAATCACTTTTCTAAATAACTCTTGGATCAAAGAGAAGATCAAAACTGTGTTTGAGGAGTATTAAGGAAATATTATCCATATCAAAAGATAGAAAAAAGGTGGATAATTATTCAATTAATATTATGAATCTACCATAACCTTGTTACCAAAACCAAAAAAAGGAAGGCAGTACAAGAACAAAAATTAAAGAATAATTTTGCATATTAATGTAGATACAAAAATTCCAAATGGAATATGAGGAAACATTGGCAGAATTATTTATTCAGAACAAATAGGCTTTATTCCAAAAATGCAATTAATTTTTAGCTTTCTTAGGTGTGATAATTTTATCAACAGTACAAGCAAAACAAACCATACAAGAATTTTAATAGATTTCTCTTTAATAGAGTTTAAATAGATTAATAGAATTTTAATAGACACATAACCTCTGTATACTTGGTTCATATGTAAAATGTGCATAATAATAATATGTACCTTAGAGCTTTGTTGTGGGGATTAAAAAGGTAATTTAGGTAATATGTTAACAATGCCAGAGAGTGTCATATAAATATTAGCTACTATTTTTAAGACCTATTTCCCCTAAAATTTAGGAAACTAGGGCTATATTCATCAATATAATAAAGACTACCTCTTCTGTGCCCAGAGCCAACACAATAAGTGACTGCAAAATGGAGTAGGTATTGCCATTGAAATGAACAAAAGTGTGGCATGCATATAATTATTCCTTTTTGATATTTTTTCATAATTTGGACCAATTTTATTTAAAACATAAATAAAAGATATAATGATTGGCTGAAGAAGACAAAATTATTATGTAATTTTTATATAATTTGATTATATTTGCTGAAAACTTTATAACTATAACTCATAGAATTCTGTAAAATTGCAAGATGCTAAAAGAAGTTTTTCTAAACCAAAAATAGATGATAATATTTTATATAAGATTCCTTTCTCATTAATCTAAGTGTCATTAAAAAATTAGAAGTGAATTTTATGCTTAGTAAGAGGGAGATTTATAAAATTTGTGGTGTAATCATACAATAGAATATTCTATATATATTAAGACTGAGGTTTGGCAGAATTTTTAATTAGTTGGAAATGCTTCTGTAATGGTTGTATGATACAAGCAGTAATATGCTGCAAATCTGTGGTCTCCATCTAGTAGTATAGAGATGTACAATGAGGAATTATAAAATATTGTTAAAGAATGTTCATCCACATTTGCTGACATTCACTTTGCTTTTTGTTTTCTTCTTTCTTACTTTCTTGTGTATTTGTTTACTTTCTTACTTACTTGTTTCTTACTTTCTTACTTGGTATTTTCTAAATTTTCTGCATGATTATTGTATGTCTTTTGTAATTTGACAAAACATTTAAAAATTATAATAACTAACATCTAGGTATAATTTAAAAAGCTTCATTGACTCTACCATAAACCTCCAACCTTTTACATTTAAGGAACAATTTACATATAATCTATACTTGTGTGTTCTGAGACTTTGGGACTATGTTTTGAAATAAATTTTCATGATGGATTTGAATAATATTTGAGATGTCATTCAAAGCTGTACTAGAAATTTCTGACTTGAGTAATGTTTAGGAACTATAGTAAACATATCTAAGAAATGGCACTCTCACTGTTGGTCCACTGCCAAGAATGAACAAATAGAGGACACTGGCATACTCTTAGAGTAGAGGGAGGATACTTGCCTATCCTATGGTCCATGGTAGCATATGAGAAGTTGACAGTACTCAGAAGGGTTCACTTTGCATAAGAGCCTTCCTATTTGCTATCCCTCATGCATTAAATGCTTCAGCAAAATATTTACATGACTCTACCTTCTCATCATCCAGCTTTTAGCTCAGATATAACCTTTCCACATTCATCTTTCCTGTTCACGTTGCATAAGGGCCTTCATATTTGCTATCCCTGATGCATAGAAGTATATGGTGAATGAAAGAATGAATGAATGAATACATGAATTGTAGTAAACTTGAAATTTGAGATTATGCCAGAGGTTTTAAATACTGTGTAAGGAATCTTCCTCCTCTTGCAACAATCTATAACCACTTTCTTTTAATATATAAACATTATACAAAATGTTTTTATTTTATATTTTGGTTACTTGATCTATAGGATGTTTTCAGGGAAGATATTATCTGGAGACCTGGCTGGGTGTCAGAGTACTAACAGCTTCTACCACCAGCATGCTGTTCAAGACACCAACATAGGCAAGAGGAATGAAACATTTTGTTGTTGAAATTCTTTAAAAAGAAATTACCGTTTATTTATTTTTGGGAGACAAAGAGAGACAGACTGTGAGCAGGGGAGGGAGAGAGACAGGGGGAGACACAGAATCCGAGGCAGGCTTAGAGCTGACAGCTCTGTGCTGACAGCTCAGAGCCTGATGCGGGGCTCAAACCCACAAACTGCAAGGTTATGACGTGAGCTGAAGTTGGACACTTAACCAACTGAGCCACCCCGACGCCCCTATTATTGAAATTCTTTTAGGTTTGACATATTATCCGTGTATATATGAGTCGTTGTTCTTTACATTTTGATTTTCCTTTTAACATGTGCAAACTCCATGCTAAAAATCATAAATTGGGGTGTTTGAATATGTGATTGTTATTCTTTTATCCATTTTCTTGTATTACAGCTCAGTAATTAATTTTGAAAGAAGTTGAAGTTGGCATAGGAAATGTTCTCAGATCAAGTTAGCCATATATCTACTATTTATAAAAACACATAGTTTGAGGTATCTTCTTTGGCTGTATTATTCCATATATATATATATATATATATATGGATATATGGAATATATATATATATGGAAAATATATATATATGCTGTTGAATCTTTAAAGGAATGTAGATAAATTTAAAAAAATCTGGATGAGTTATTTATGTCACATATTCAATTATTTCTAACATATGATCCATAAAATATTTGGATTTCTTGTCTTATAGTTCATGATACAAATGATTAAACATGATTAAAGCAAGTAATTAAACTTGAATATTAATACTAATATTTTTTTGATCTTTTGGGGTTTTTAGATCCAAGAGCAGAAAGTAGTTTAATTTTTAATTTTTCATTTGCATATGTCCTGTACACAATTTTACTATTAATAAAATTACTTATACAAGACTAAGATTTTTTTTCTACTTTTAATTCCAGAATTTACTTCTTTTAGTTGTTATGTAACAATTAAAGACAAGAAATTATTTATGCTTTAGTGTTAATTAAAATATTTATTATAATCAATCATTTTTATTTAGTAGTTTATAGTATGTGATATATTAAACTCCTGTTCAAAAAGATAAAAGGATTATACTTGTGATCAAAATATACTTTTGCCCAGCACCTGGGTGTCTCCATTGGGACTTCAGCTCAGGTCATGATCTCCCTTCATGAGTTTGAGTCCCACCTCGGGTTCCCCACTGACAGCACAGAGTCTGCTTTTGATCCTCTTTCTCCCTCTCTCTCCGCCCCTCCCCTGCATTTGTATTAACCTTTTCAATATATATTACAATCTTTGTGTATGTGTATATTACAAAAATAGATAAATATAAGTAAATTAGATTTTATAATATATTGGTGAGCGCATGTGCTATTCTAAAATATAAGCATGCTTTTTGAAAGAAAATAAGAGATTTGTTGCAAAAGAGGAAGGCTGCTTAACTACATTGCTGATGCTTAAAACCTGTTGGAAAATGAGGCAAAACCAAGGGAAAAGGCCCTGCAGGGGTTATGAAGCCAGTTAAGCTTCATACATATGTTTGCTGACAGTTGGAAGAATGAACATTTCTCATCCCCCTTTGACTGCATTAAAAAGCGTTGGAAAAGCTTGTGGATTCAGGTTTCATGCTCTTTGCAACTGAATTCCTTTCCTTTTCATATTTTAAATTTGTAACATGTTCTATATAGTCCTTAAGTGAACATCCTGTTTTCAGGACTTCTAAAACTCCATTGCTTTGAACAGTGTGCCACATGGCAATACTACAAACATAAAGAGTCCAGCTGTTAAGATGGAAAATACCATATAAATCACTATAAAAGCATCTTGTCTTACTACTTTGGAGAGCTCACTGAAGTATTTTAAAGGAAAGGGATACCAACTTTAAAAGCCTCCAAAAAGCACTGTCATGATTCTTTGGATTTTCGATTGTAATCTCAGGCTGTTTTGTGAAGGGAAGGTTTACATAGCTGTTCCCTGAGTAAAGAAATGTATTTCTTCCACTAAATTTCTCAAGTGAGCTCTTGTCTCTGACCTTCTCAATGTGGTTTGTGAAATTTGAAACTGTATCATAATTAATTCTATTTAAATGACAATCTTTTAAATAGAAAGTTCTTTGAAATAAACTTCTGGCTATTTCCACCTCATCCTTACAAATAAAAATAAACTCCTGGGCAAGACTTCCAAACTGAAAATGGTTCTGGGGAATGGAGCACCCTCAACTAGGACAGTCCTAGAATTTGGAGCATCTTGGAAAAATACTGAGGCAGTATTTTTATGCCAAGGGTACTTTATGTTCTGAATGTTATACATTTTTAAGTTGAACAGATGTTTGACACACTGACAGAGGGAATTATGGTGAGAAAAGCAGAAAATGTCTAAATGCTATATGAGCAAGGGCTTGCAATTAGCTTGTTGAGTCATATTAAATGTTGAAGAAATATTACTTTTCTCTCCTGTTTCTGTCCAAAATTCTAATGTGTCATGCCCATTAAGATGCCCCTATTCTCTCACTTCAGTTGACTCTTCACTTTAAAAAAAATGCTTATGTATTTATTTTGAGAGACAGAGCAGGGGAGGGGCAGAGTGAGAGGGAGAGAGAGAATCCCAAGCAGGTTCTACACTGTCAGCACAGAGCCTGACACTGGATTTGATCCCACAAACCCTGAGATCAGAACCTGATGAAACCAAGAGCCCCATGCTCGACTGACTGAGCCACCCAGGCGCCCCACCCCTCACTTTTCATGTGACCATGGCGTCACCAATCTAGGAAATCTCCAGGTAGTAAAAAACAAAAACAAAAACAAAAACAAAACTCTGTTACTATGGGAAACAATTCAAAGTAAAAGTCTTAATCTAAATCAGTGTGCCCTGATTTTTGTGGAATCAGTTTTGCTTTCTTGACTTCCAAATAAGATTATTAATCACTTTGTTTCCTAATTGGACTATTTCAAAGATTTTGGGTGAGTTTTCTCTTCCTTGGAAGAATTGTTTTTGTTTTGTTTTCTATCTGATTAGGAGGCAGCACAGAATGGAGTTATTATGTATTCAATGGTTTGTGGCAAACTATTTAACTTTTCTAACTTTCCTCATCTGTAAAATGGTAGGGAGAATGATAATAGCTTTCTCATGAAGTGGTTATAAAAAATAAATAAATAAATAAATAAATAAATAAATAAATAAATAAATAAATAAATATTTTGTTAAGAATTTGTCACAGTGCCTGGCACACAATAAATGTTTGGTCAGGGATGGACAATATATAGACCCTAACCATACTGGAATTTATAATCTGTTGATTACCTTTGTGGTTAATAGCAGCTTAGAATAATTTAGAAATATAGAGTGGTAGAGATGTGAGGGCTGTAGAGATTAATCAGTCAACAATTTCATTTTACAAATGAAGAGTTGAAATCTAACTTTTAAATATGACTTGCCCAAGGCCACTGAAAGAAGAATCTGAAACAAGGTCCTCTACCTCCATTTTCTAAGCTCTCTATCTCCTTGTCACATCGCATTCCTATTACACATCTCTCTATTTTTATTTTTGACAGTTTCTCAGTGGGTTGAAACATATGCTTGACAACTTAGCTGCTGTTAAGATACTTGAGAGTTTGTTTTCTCATTGAACCTTTTAGGATATGCCATGTTGATTGAGTAAAATGGGGTGTATGGGGCAAAGTATGGAGGAGATTGTTTCTGATGTTTCCATTATGTAGACATGACCATGATATATTTCAGTAACCATCTTTTAATAGAATGGATTCATTGAACTTAATATTCAAACAAGAAGGTCATCTATTTATTTAACTCATAAGAATGAAACATAGAAGCAGGACCTGGATGTACATTTGTAACGTCATTTTGCAATGAAATATAAAGACAGACTATATAATGCCTTTTATGGGATCAGGTTAATGCTTACTATGCCTGGAGCTTCCCAGTTTGACAAAAAAGAATTTAGATTTATCAAATGTTAAACACATGGCTTTAACGGTTCATATTAGGAACATTCCTGAGGGATTTGCACTAGTTGTGAGGTTGTATTCACTTCACTTTATTTCTTTCCTGTGGCTCTCCCATTTCCCTTTGGGATGTGTTTCATGTGTCTGTTATTGCTTTGAAGATTTTTCATTTCTATCTCATGCTTAACACTTGCCATTGACTCCTTGTATAACTTATGAGAAATGAATGGCATTCTTCCCCCTGGGTACCAGTGTCTATAAGGTAAAGACATCGTGCTGATTTAGAAAGAAATATAAATTTTACCCCTTTTGTACTAAATTGATATTTTATTTTTTGGTGTTGATAAATTTTTTGAAACTTCATATTTTATTTTTTATCTCTGTATTACTAGTTACATTGTGGAATAAAGAAAAATAACAGATATTTTGTGATTTGTTTTCAGCCAATATCTGCATGAGAATACCCCAGAAAATTCTTTCTCTTAGAGGATCATTTTATTCCCAGTTACCTTTAGATTTTTGACCTTAGTTTTATGGTGATAAATACCTTGTAGCAATTTGAACCTGAAAAGAGGCTTAAACATTGCTATGTTATAGAAAGTTTTATCCAGGGCAATGTTCAGGACACATTCATGAATGTGTTTGACTGTTAATCATACAGAGAGATCATCTATACTTTAAGTTTATGTCTGTCGGTGTGTAGGTGTAGGTGGTCAGAACAGTACATTTCGAGTATAAATTGATCATCATTGAAATGAATAACAGAAAGGGGTGCCTGGATGGCTCAGTTGGTTAAGCATCTGACTACAGCTCAGGTCAGGATATCGTGGTATGTGGGTTCAAGCCCCACATTGAGGTCTATGCTGACAGCTCAGAGCCTGGAACCTGCTTTCGATTCTGTGTATTCCTTTCTACCCCTCCCCTGCTCACGCTCTGTCTCTCTCAAAAATAAATAAACATTAAAAAAATTTTAAAAAAGAAATGAATATCAGAAAAATATATTTGTGAATGTGCTTACAGAGTGAATCACTGGAAAACATTCAGTCTGTATTTATGTGGTTGTATCTGTTATTTTTCTGTTTTTATTAGATTTGAATGATTAAATAGAAATCAGGTTTGAAGAAAAAAAACCTATTGTGGTTTGAGCATAACTTACATTTAAAGGAATACTTCTTATTTTTTTAAATGAAATCTTTGGATTTGCCCTTCTGGCAGAGTTATTCATTGTCATAATTCTCTAAGCTTTTCTCAGCTGGGACCAGTACCATATAACCAGTACCATATAATCATGGGAATTACAGTTTCCCTTATATTTAAGCCTTCATAATTTAAGCCTTTTTAGTTTAGAAGGAAGGAAGAACACACATCTCTTAATCTAATCAGAACTATGTTTTAATTATAAACAGATCATTTAATAAGTAAATATAATGTTCTTCAGAGACTTGAGTAGAAATTATGTCAAGTGGCAAGCATATGGGTTTCAGCAGTGATGATTATTTTCAAAAAGTAATCTGAGGCCAGTTTCTAGAAGTCCTATTCTTGATTCTCCTTCAAAATGAATTTATAGTTTTGTACAATCATATTAAGAGCAAATTTAGGTTGCATTCTTTGGATAAAGAAAATTTATAAAACTCATTCTTTCCAAGATAGGATGCCCATGATGAGATGTGTTAAGATGAGGAAGAAGTCTTGTATTTTAACAATTTTCATGTACCTTAAGTATTATTTCCTGGCCACAAAATAGACTAAAATCACCCATAGCTCCCACTTACTTACATTCGCTAAGACATGAAGGAAAATTTTAAGTTATTTAATCGTGAGCTTAATATCATTATAATCACATTTTCATCTTCTCTATAACTTTTTGCCTATTATGAAATGGATTCTTTCACCATTTTGCCTGCGAATTCTAGATAAATGGTGAGAGTATAGGAATTAGAATTGACCAAAATTTCTCTAGTTTGATTTGACAAATATCTCTTGCTATAATATCTCTTTGTATCAGATTGACTTAATGATTTCCCACTGTTCTCTAAATTTTGCTTACATCAGTGGTAATGTAAACCAATTTATTGATTCTTTCCCTCTCTTTGGCCTTGGTCCTCTTCTTTCCTTTTCCTCATTTCTTTGCTTATGGTATATAGTATATATATAGTATATAAAGTATATATTTAGTGTATATATCTCTGAAGCTTACAACTTTAGCCTGAGTTTATTTCCTGAATTGTAGATTCATACATCTAACTGCCTACTCAACACCTTCACTTGGCTATCAAATATGAATTTCAAAGACTATACATCTAAAATTAAATGCTTTATCTCCCCCCAACCCCACCCACACCCACCTCTACAAGCAGACTGACACATCCTAGTTACTAGCAACTCCATTCTTCTAGGGTATCAGACCTAAGGCCTTCAAATCATCCCTGACTCCCTTCTTTCTCTTGCACTTCATATTCCATTTACCATCAAATTCTATTGACTCCACCTTTTAAATATATTCAGAATCAAACTAGTCTCACTACCTTCTCTACTAATCTCTTGACTCAAGCCACTGTCATCTTTGCCCTGGTTATTGCAGGAGCTTTCCAACATTAATTTCTCTGCTTTTGCCCTTTTCCCCTCTCCACTTCCCTCCACCTGAATCAGTTCATCAATAGTCATCATATTGTCATCCTTTTGAAACATTGTCATTTCATGTCCCTCTTCTGCATAGAATTCTTTGTTTGGTTCCCAGCTCACTTGGGAAAATAACCAAGTTTTACAATGACCTACAAGACCATAAATGATCTGGCTTCCCATTATCTTTGTGATTAATCTCTTACTTCACTCCTCAGTCCTTTAGCTTTAGTTCATTGGTGTCCTTAAAAATGCCAGACCCTCTCCTATGTGGGTTCACTCTTAACCTGGAATGAACTTCCTCAAGATATCTACCTATCTTACAAGCCTATTTTTAAGTATATAGCCCTTTTATTGACCCCCTCTATGGAGCATTTTCAAGTTGTGACATTCTCACCTCCCTGGAACACCTCAGCTCCCTCTTCTGCTTTACTTGAATCTGCATAGCATTTACAACCATCTAAAGCCTCCATATTTGACTTATCTTTAGCGTCTGTCTCCTGCACTAGGTTGTATAGTTGCAAGTTCTACTAGGACAAGGAACTTTGACTTAAAACAAAACAAAACAAAACAAAACAAAACAAAACAAAACAAAACTATTGTATCTCCTGTGCATAGTATAATGCCCAGTACATCTGTAGGTGTTTAATAAATATTTATTGAAAGAATGAAATAATATGAAACTAAAATATAATTCTTATGCATTTTCTTCAGTGAATCAGAAGGAGATATAAAGTGTTAAGAAATAATACCTGACTACAAATTGAATGGCATCAGGATTTATTAAAAATGGGGTCATTAGTAAATCCCATAAACATTTTAAATTTCAGTCATCGTAAGTGTATTTATGAAGTTTAAATGTGATAATGTATGTGAGAGTGCTTGTCAACTATTAAGCATTTTACTAATGCTATCAGTATTCTTTTCCCTTAAGGATCAATTAACTTAATCTTATAAGTGGATTAATTTTATCAGTAATAGATTAACTCTATAGTTGTTTCTTTAAGTCATTTTTTCTTAACTTTTCACCATCCCTTTTCCTTATTACTATAAACACTTATGATTTGTTAGGCATTAAGCTTTTACCAAATGTTTACCATTGGTGTGTGTGATAAAAAAGTTATAGTCTAATGGTAATAGACACATTTAATGCAATTTAAAAAATAGGTTTATATATAGTTACTTGATTTCTATTGCTTACTATATACAATAGTCTCTTTTAAGTGCTCTAATAGTTTGAACTTATTTAATACTTGTAACAGCCTTTTTTCCCCATCCATCCCTCCCCCTACCTCCCCTCTGGTAACCACCAGTTTGTTCTCTATATTTAAGAGTCTGTTTTTTGGTCTCTTTTTTTCTTTGTTTGATCATTTGTTTTATTTCTTAAATTCTACATATGAGTGAAATCATGTGGTATTTGTCTTTTTGTGTTTAGCTTTTTTCACTTAGCATTATACCCTCTAGGTCCATCCATGTTTTTGCAAATGGCAGAATCTCATAATTCCACTGTGTATATATGTATATACACCACATCTTTATCCATTCATCTATTGATAGATACTTAGGTTGCTTTCATACCTTGGTTATTGTAAATAATGCTGCAATAAGCACAGGTGCCTTTTCAAATTAGTGTTTTTTTCTTTTCTTTGGGTAAATACTCAGGAGTGGAATTGCTGGATCATATGGTAATTCTATTTTTTAAAAATTTTTTGAGGAACCTCCATACTATTTTCAACATTGGCTGCACCAGTTTGCACCCCCACAGTGCACAAGAGTTCCTTTTTCTCCACATCCTCACCAACACTTGTTATTTCTTGTCCTTTTGATTTTAGTCATTCTGACAGGGGTAAGGTGATATCTCATTGTGGTTTTGATTTGCATTTCCTGATGATTAGTGATGTTAAGCATCTTTTCATGTGTCTGATGACCATCTGTATGTCTTCTTTGGAAAAATGTCTATTCAGGCCCTCTGCCTAATTTTAAATCAGATTGGTTTTCTGGTATTGAGTTCTATAAGTTCTTTATATATTTTGGATATTAACCCCTCATTGAAAATATCATTTGCAAATATCTTCCCTCATTCAGTAGGTTGCCTTATTATTTTGTTGATAGTTTCCTTTGCTGTATAAAACCTTTTTATTTTAGGGTACTTCCACTAGTTTAATTTTGCTTTTATTTACCTTGTTTGAAGAGACATTTCTAGAAAAATGTTACTATGGACACTGTCATGTCAAAGAAATAACTGCCTATGTTTTCTTCTATGAGTTTTATGATTTTCGGTTTCTCACTTCAGTCTTTAATCCTTTTTATTTTTGTGTATGGTATAAGAAAATGGCCCAGTTCCATTCTTTTCCATGTAGTTGTTCAGTTTTCCCAGCACCATTTATTAAAAAGATTATCCTTTCTCCATTGTATATTCTTGCCTCCTTTGTCATAGATTAAGTGACCGTATCTTCCCCCTGCCCCCGGGCTCTTTATTCTATTCTATTGATTTATGTGTCTATTTTTGTGCCTGTATCATATTGTTTTGATTACTATACCTTTGTAGTATATCTTGAAATCTGGGATTGTGATACCTCCAGCTTTGTTCGTTCTCAAGATTGTTTTGGCCATCTGAAGTTTTTTGTGGTTCCATACAAATTTTGGTATTATTTATTCTACTTTTCATGAAAAATGTTGGTGTTTTGATAAGGATTGCATTAAATCTCTAGATTGCTTTGGGTAGTATGGACATTTTAACACTATTTGTTCTTCCAATCCATGAGCATGGAATATTGTTCCATTTTGCGTCACCTTCAATTTCTTTTATCATGTTTGATAGTTTTAGTTTATAGTTTATACAATGTTTTATAGTTTTTGGAGTACAGGTGTTTCACCTCCTTGGTTGCAACAACTTTTTGAAGTCAGTATCATTGTCTCCATTTTCCTGAGAAGATACAGACAGGTTAACTTGCTTGAGGTCATAATTTATATTGCATGTGTATGTGCATGCATTTATATGTTTAAAAATAAGCCAATTTTAAGACTGATAATACTATTTAAAAATATAAATGTGATACTTGCACACTAAAAAAAGGAGCATGACTAAACTAGATTTTGAGAACTCAAGTGTTGGCTGACCTTTACTCATTCAAATAATATGGCCTATGTATGCATCAAGCCACTAAGATCTTAGGATTCTTTCTGCAGTATCATTGTATTAGTCCTTAGTACTATTTTTTAAGACTAGAATATTGTATAATTTCCATATCTAAGAAGATATTGGTTTATGTAAATGTTTCCACTTCTCATCTATACGTCCATTGGATCCTAAAATATGATTAGCGGTAGAGGGCTTTTTGTTTTCCAGTCATGTTCCTACCATGGTCTTGGCCTTGTTTCTTCTAAGCTTCATTCCCAAATATTTTTTCGTAGTTAGGAATTTTGTCTTGCACTTACAATATGAGACTATTTCTCAAAATTAATCAGAAGAGTTTCTTATTCAGATCTCTTCTTTTTACCAAGGTTTTTCAATTATATACTTGGGTAAGTCTTTATTAAAAGCATTTTTGGATTTCTATGTTGGACCCAATCTGAGGCTGACATGATCTGATTTTTAAGTCCAAGCTGGTGGACTCTGGCCGATTTCAGAGACAGTGGGGTAAAAAAGAGATGCTGGAAGTGTGGACTCTCCTGACTGAGAGGCTGAGGAGCCAGGATCCCTGAGAGGCTTCCCAGTGCCTCCAGCGGCAGTGGGAGAGCAGTGAGCTCAGGGGCTCAGTGGGGCTACTTCAAAGAACAAATCAAAGCACACCTGGTGGAGGGTCCAAAACATCACTATGAGTAGGAAGATTACGCAACTAGAGTCACAACAACAGAGAGCAAGTAACACACTCTAAAAAACACCTTCTGAAGGGCCAGGCCCTGGACAGTGTATGACCTCTCTTTACTATAGCAGTGCTCACAGGTACAGGACACATAACAAGCTTTTAAAACACATAAGGGACAGAAAACTAGTCAAAATGATGAACCAGAAGAATTCTCCTCAAAAGAAATTCCAGGAAGAAAAGACAGCTAAAGAATTGATCTAAACAGATATAAACAATATAACTGAACAAGAATTTAGAATAATAGTCATAAGGTTAATCACTGAGCTTGAGAAAAGCATAGAAGACAGCAGAGAATCTATAGCTGCAGAGATCAAGGAACTAAAAATAGTCATGATGAATTTAAAAATTCTGTAAATGAGGCGCAAAATAAACTAGAGGTAGTGACAGCAAGGATTGAAGAGGCAGAGGGGAGAATAAGTAACATAGAAGACAAAATTTTGGAAAAAGATGAAGCTGAGAAAAAGAAATAAAAAAATTCTGCACCATGAGGGGAAAATTAGAGAACTAAGTGATTCAATGAAATGTAGTAATATCCATGTAATAGGAGTTCTGAAACCATTTTCTGAGAAATTTGATGAGTATTAATTGGTCATTATATATGACAGGACAAATATGATCTGAGAACTTACTATGTGCCAAGAGTTAGCTAAGACAGGCAAAATCCTAATTCTCAAAATCTTGCTCTGGTGGGAGATACTGGACATCAGATAATGAATTTTCAGTTGGTGTTAAGTCTAGGAAGAAAATCAGAGAAGATTATAAGACAGTGACTCGGTGGCTTATGGGATTGGCCCTTAGCTGTGCAAGATCTAATCATATTTCAGATCAGAAAACCTAATGTGGCCATGATACAGTGACTGAAGAGGAAGGTAGTACAAAATAAACTGAGAATCAGAGGCAAGAGTCAGATATATTGGTCCTCTCCACACTAAAATATAAAGAAGTTGCATTTGCTTTTAATTTGAGTATATTAAGCCAGGAAATAACATGACTTAAATCATCTTTTGAAAATCTATTCTGGCCTCAGTGGGGAGAATGGTAAGCAGGTCCAGTGGAAAGAACGTGTGTGCTCCATGGGTTCACTGAGTTGACCTGTAGTGCGTACACACTAGTGAATACCTTTACCTGAATCCATCCCTTCCTGTGAAAGAACAGAACATTTTTCAGAAATCTTTGATGCATATACCATGTTAATTACATTTTACAAATATATAGATAAAATTAAAATTATTTTTGCCCACTTAGAGTTAGAAATATTTGGATTTTGGGGTGCCTGGGTGGCCTAGTCAGTTGAGCATTCAACTCTTGATTTCAGCTCAGGTCATAATCCCAGAGGCATGAGATCAAGCCCCACTTCAGGCTCTGTGCTGAGTGTGAAGCCTGCTTAAGATTCTCTCTTCCTCGCTCTCCCTCTCCCTCTGCCCCTCTCTCCTACTCACATGCTCTCTCTTTCTCTAAAAGAAAAAGAAAAAGAAGTAGTTGGGTTTGACAAATATTTGTTAGATTCATACTGAAATGACATTTTTTTCAATACATCTACTGTTATATGACAAAATAGCAAACTATTTTTCAGGGGGCATTTTGATATGGGAAAGTGGTTGAACCTCTTCAATGTAACACGCGTTTGAATTGTTACATTGTTCCTAATAATAGTATACAGTGGTACCATGGGACAGGGCAATTTCCTGCCATCTTATGTGGCATTGTACTGGTGGAATATGAGGTCATGTCATGAAATTCAGGAATGTGATTTACAAGACCTTCTGGTCAATTTTTCCTGATGTCATATAGTAGACTTGCCTAAAGAACTGTGTAGTGAATGAGGTATGATTTCTCTAACCTCAATTTGTTTCTATTTATTTTAATTAAAATAGAGTAAGAAAATATTTTTGTCTAATCTGAAAGTGGCCTTCCACTTTACTTGATCTTGTTTTCTTTTAAGAAATCTGTTTTCCTTTAGGGATATTATTACTGACATAACTCTTTAGTTTTATGAAAATGTTTTAGTAATGTTGTGTTTTTTTCCATACCCTTTATTCATAGTAGTCATAGTAAGGAATAAAACAGCCATAGTTTTTAAGGTCCAGTAGGAACATATTTATTGATAGGAAAAAAATTGAAAAGGACAGCATGCAGAAATTTTTATAAAGTAGTCCCAAGTAATATTTCTAGAAATTATCTTTGATATCTTATGTTTCAAAATATGCTGTAGAAAAACAGAAAAAAATGATAGAATGGAACTATTTTTACATGCATCACAGAATATCACTTTGGCCTGTTCTTTTCATTACAATGGAAAATAGAGTATTTGCACCACAGAAACGCAGGCTTCATAATTAAGTGACACCTATTTATTTTCTGCACCCATGTTTAAGGGGTAGGAAATTTTTTCTGTAAACTTTATTTTTAAAAATGGGTTATGAAAAGTATCATATTTTTTCAACTTATACATCTGAGCTTAGTCAGAAAATGGAAAAGAAGTATATCTGTTATCTAAGTTTCATTCTAAAGAAGACTAAGATTTGGTGCAATGACTAGGTTATTGTCTAAAGAAGACACCAGACTTTTTGCATTTGATGTCTGTACCTAGAACTTAGTACAAGGATGCCTCATGTTGTCATGGGTCACACATATATAGGCAAGGCCAAGACAACTGCTGATCTCCTTTCTCACTCTTGCAGTTTCAACACGAGCAGAAATGATGCCAGTGCAAGTCTGTTTAGAGTCGGTGTATTGGTCCCTTTTGGAAAAATGGCTCATGACTGCCACTGCAGTGTGACTCAGTGATGGCAGTTTTTACTTACTGATTGGATCTACAGAGCACCACTAGTATTCCCCCAATATTCCTCTGTGTGCTACAAACAAGACAGAGGAAATCAGGGGGCCTGAGCCTAGACAACAGGGCTCCCAAGTCATAAGCTTGACAATGGTAATAACACACAGGAATGGAGAGACTACAGGAAATATCTAGAGCAAATCTTATACATGACAGATGCCATTTGATAAATGTGGTTTAAAAAGAACATACTAAAACCATGTGCATGTACAGCTGTTAAACTATTTCTTTGCATTAGACAAATTCTAAAAGGGATACATTAATATAGGATCTGAAAAAACATAAGACTTCAGAAAAAATAAAAACTATCCACAATATCAACATTTAGGAAAATAACTATTAATTACTTGGTGCATTTATGACCAGTAGTTTCCATAAATGTATGAATATGAAGAACATATGTACAGTTACAAATATAGAATTATATTTATTTATGTAATTAAGAAATAACAAAGTGGTCAATATTCTAAATATTGTACAAATATTAATCCTCATAAAACCCCTGAAAGATGAGGAATACTACAATGTCCATTAAACAAATCAACCTTAATGTTCACCAACAGATAAATGGATAAATAAATTTTAATAGAACCATACCATGGAATTTGATGCAGCCATAAAAAGGAATGAAGTACTGATGTATGTTACAACATGGATGGATGGATGGATGGACCTTTTTTTTTCTTTTAAGTTTACTTATTTTGAGAGAGAGTCAGAGAGTGGGGTAAAGGCAGAAAGAGAGAAGGAGAGAAAGAATACCAAGTAGGCTCCACACTGTCAGCAAAAGAGCCCAATGTGGAGCTTGATCTCACAAACTGTGAGATCATGACCTGAGCTGAAATATAGAGTCAGGAGCTTAACCGACTGAACCACCCACGTGCCCCAACATGGATGAACTTTGAAATACAATGCTAAGTAAAACAATTCAGGCAAAAAAGGGCACATATTATAAGACTCTTTTTATATAAAATGTCGAGAATAAGCAAAACGAGAAAGAAAGCAGGTACATGATTGTTACGAGTTGAGGGTAGGGGTGGAAGGGGAATGATGACTTGATGGATATGCAGTGTTTCTCTAGGGTAATGAAAATGTTTTCAAACTAGAAAGAAGTGATGGTTGCAGAACATTGCGAAAGCACTAAATACCACTGAATTGTACACTTTAAAATAGCTAATTTTATGTTACATGAATTTCACCTCAAGAAAGCAATAAAGAAAGAAAAGAAGAAAAGAAAAGAAAAGAAAAGAAAAGAAAAGAAAAGAAAAGAAAAGAAAAGAAAACTGAAGCCCAGAGAGGTTAAGTAATTTGTCTAAAGTCACAAGGCTAGTAAGTCAGGATTTAAGCTCAGGCAAGCTATGTCCATATACTATGTGTTTAATCAGCTACTGAAAATAGAATTGTTATTTCTTGCTTTTAACTTGATATTATTATAAGCAGTTTTCCTTAACATTGAGCAAATATTCTTAAAATTTTTCATTTTTTAAAATATAAAATAAATGTAACTAGCAAGCTTCTGCACTTAAAATCTGAGCCCTAATATGTAATTACTTTTTATTCAGTATGTCTCTCTCCCTAAAGATCTGGCATGGTGAGGCCTGGGCAGAGGCAGCCTTTCCTGGAATTGTAACTTCTTGTTTTGAGGGAGGAAGATAGAGACAGAGGGAAGAACACCCGGCTTCCCTTACTGTTCCTTTTTCTGGCAGAAGAGCTCTTCTTGTTAAGAGAATGCAATTAGGCCAGGATCTCTTTCATACCAGGTAGAAGAGTTTTGGGCATATTGTAGAGATCTGGTTGATTGTACAAGAGTGGGGTGTTCAAATCAACCATGGCTTTTCCTAACAGAAGAATGGGTGTATCAAGAAATTAGGCAATTGCCTTTCCATCCTCCATTGTTGGACACCATGGTCTTGGCAGTGGGGGTAGGTATGGGTGAGGAGAAAGTATAGGAGGCACTAGGATGAAGGATTATTTCTTTAAATTCCAAATTTCTCCAAGTTATTTGCAGTTAAATTAATGATTTGGAAATATCATTAGTTAATGAAAATGATTTTTTGTTTTTTATAAACATTTACCATATTGAAAAAAAGTATTACGCTGTTAGAAGAAATGGGAAGAATGCATAACTGCATATAATGTGATTTTTAAAAATAGGGGGGAAAAGGCAGAAAAATTTAAATATTACAGTTTCCCAAGAGTATGTAATAAATGTTAGTCACAATTATTCTTTGCGAGGTAACATTGGATTGTTTTTCACCACTTTATGCCCCTGCTTTTGTACCTTTTAAGATTTCTACAAATGACGTCATATTGCTTGTTCAATAGATGGTAGGACTGAAGATTAATTACAAAAGAATAAGACAGAGTCTCCATTTCGCAAGGTTTTCAAAATTTGGAAAAAATTCATTGGTTCATTTATGAATACATATTCAGGGTGTGTCAGGCATTGTGCTAGGCTGTAAGTGTTCAATGATGGGAAAAATGGATAAGGCCCAGTACTATGCAAACTACTACTTGGAAAACAAACAGGACACAGATATTCCCTATTTCTCCCTCATATCTTCTCTTACTTAGTGACTCCTTTCATCTTTTCATTCTCCTTGTCCTCCTCACCTCCTTCATTTTTTTCTCTTTGAGGAACCACCCCCGTCCTCTGCCCCCTGCAAAAAAGAGGAACACAGAGACACAGGGAGGGATGGGATATAAGGAGGTTGAAAGAGAGGCAGGGGCCAACCTATATATATTATATCCTTCCTATGATCAAATAAAGGATATAAGGACAATCGGGAAGTACTAAAGGTTTTAAGTAGATAAAATTTATATTTTGCGCAGGTAATTGTAATTCCAGGGGAATAATGGATTAGAAGGGGGATAGTTTGGAGGCAGGGAGACAGAGAAGAGACAATTGCTGTGGTCCAGGAAGTGGATGGGAGGACACAAGGGTGACAACAGAGAAGAAGAGAATAGGACAGTTCTCTAGAAGTTTTCATGATTTAGGGTAAGATGGGTTAAGTTTGCCATGACTCATTCTCTGACCTTAGAAACAGCACCCTCATGACAGAAATTCATCCTGGGAAGAAAGAACTGGGACAAAGATTTGGGCTTTCTTGGATCTCCATTTTTTTCTGACTAGAGGTAAAGTTTGTTTCTTATGACATTTTATTGATAGAATAACAATAATGTTATTGCTGTTGTATTTTTGTCCAAATATATTATTTCCCCTTGCTTTTTCTAATACTGCTAAGTCTAGCAATCAATAGCTAAGATGCTCATAGACACATGCTATCCTTTTTCCTGTAGTAATATTCCTAAAATTTAAATTACTGCAAATTTTTCTCTTCTGTTATTAAACTGCAGATATATTAAACATTTCCTATTCTTTCTTATGGCCAGTGAGAATTCTAGCACCTAAATTTAAAAAAAAATGAGATATTTAAATAATTTCCACCTATGTATAAATATATTTGAGATTATCAATGCTTATAATGGTCTTGAATTGGTGGATTTCTCACTGAAAATAGTGAGAACAAAACACTACTTTAGATCAGTTAATGCTATGTGTATCCAGCCATTTTATTTAATTAGAAATCTTTTGACAAAGCCATGTAATTAACAAGAAATTCTTTTCACATGGATTTCACCCAAGGCTTGATTTTATTTTCTGCCTTGATTACATCGGTCCTGCAGAACACACAACATCAAAGGTCAAAGGTCAGTAATCTATTTTTGTTGAATTCCATAAATTTATTATAAAAGTTTTATTTATTTATTTAAAAAAATTTTTTTAACGTTTATTTATTTTTGAGACAGAGAGAGACAGCATGAACAGGACAGGGTCAGAGAGAGAGGGAGACACAGAATCTGAAACAGGCTCCAGGCTCTGAGCTGTCAGCACAGAGCCTGACGCGGGGCTCGAACTCATGGACCGTGAGATCATGACCTGAGCCGAAGTCGGATGCTTAACCGACTGAGCCACCCAGGCGCCCCAATAAAAGTTTTAAAGTAATGAATAAGTAAAAGAATATATTTAGTTTTTCGTATTATTAAATAATGAAATATATACCTGTGTCTGGAGAGCTCTCACTTTTTTTCTTCTTAGTTTCCTTTATAGCTCCCCCCTCTGCCTCATACTACCATAATCTTTGTCTGTTTTTCCCCCCATGAACCCTGGACTGTTTAACACTTGACACTGAACATTTCCCCGTTCCCACCAGCAGAAGCAGAGTTTGGAGATATTTGATTTTCTACTTGAAATGAGCTGAGCTTTGGAAAAGCTAAAAGGAAGCATGCCTTTTGTTCACTGTATCTCAGAATGCTGAAAGAATGAAATAGGCACATGTCAGCCCAAAGACAGAAAGCAGATGGGAAGCCACTTCATGTGCAGGAGCATGTTTAGAAGACAGCTGCTAATGACAAGTGGAAATTAAAAACAACAACAACAAAAAAGTGGGGGGGGGGACTTCAAAGCAAATGAAAACAAAGCAAAACAAAACAAAAACAAAAACAAAACAAAAAACAGAACACCAACCAGACAGTTCTTCAAAACAAGAGAAGAAACTGGAGAAAGAATATTTGGGAAGGAAAAAGCATGTGAATGTTTTCTGAAAAGAAGCTACAAACCCAACATCTAGAAGTAAGAATATAAAGGAGGAGACGGCATGAGATGGAAATTATTACAGGCATAAGGAACAGCAAGTGCAAAGAACTAAAGAGAGAAAGTATCCTGTAATACAGAAAATGAGAAGGCATGTGGACCAAGAAAGGGTAGAGAGGAGGCTGGTGCCAGATCATGTACAGTAGAATTTCTCTAACTATTCATTAAAAAATATATTTCTGGGGCACCTGGCTGGCAGTTAAGCATCAGTCTTCAGCTCAGGTCATGATCTTGCAATTAGTGAGTTGGAGCCCTGTGTCAGGCTCTGTGCTGACAGCTCAAAGCCTGGAGCCTACTTCACATTCTGAGTCTCCCTCTCTCTCTTCCCCTCCCCCACCCATGCTCTGTCTCTCGCTCTCTCTCAAAAATAAATAAACATTAAAAAAAAATATTTCTAATTCATAATGGACCAACATAGGGTCCTACTATCTAAAACTCATATGCGCATTGAGCCACACACAACTCACCATTTCTGGCAACATGAACTGGTTTGTACCTTTGTGACAAAACAAGTTCACTGATCATGTATGTAGAGATCACTTCACTGTCAAAAGAGTATAAACGTTTCTAAATACTTACTCTTACTTTTTGCACTTATGTCACAAACTGGCACGACATTTTAAGTCACACCGATGTAAGGAGTTTTGATTTGATTATAGGCCCAATGGGAAGTGACAGAAGAGTTCTCAAAAGCTGAATAAGATGAGAAGATTTGCATTTTGAATCACAAACAACAGCCTGTAAAGAAAACATTCGTCAGGGCAGGGTCAGAAACAGGGAGTGTCTTGGCAATCAAAAAGAAGGAAATCTTGCCATTTGCAACTACATGGATGGAACTAGAGGGTATTATGCTAAGTGAAATGAGTCAGTCAGAAAAAGACACATATCATATGACTTCACTCATATGAGGACCTTAAGAGACAAAACAGATGAACATGAGGGAAGGGAAAAAAATAATATAAAAACAGGGGAAAATATAATATAAAATAATATAATATAATAATTTATATAATATAATATTATAATATAAAATAATTTATAATATTTATTGAAATATAATAAAAAAACAGGAAAAAAATAAAATACAAAACAGAAGAGACTCATAAATATGGAGAACAAACAGAGGGTTACTGGAGGGGGTGTGGGAAGGGGGATGGGCTAAATGGGTAAGGGGCACTAAGGAATCTACTCCTGAAATCATTGTTGCATTGTATGCTAACTAACTTGGATGTAAATTTAAAAAAATAAATTAAATTAAAAATTAAAAAAAAAAAGAAATAGGGAGTGTGAGAGACTATTGGAATAATGAGGTATAAATGTTAGGTAGTGACCATGAAGATGGATAGACGGATTCAAGACACATTCTGGTGTTGGCACCAACAGCATGAAGAGGTTAGTTGTGAAAATTGAGGTTGAAGGAAGAGTTAAGAATGACCTAGGGATTCTATCGGGTGCAACTGGGTGGATACCACACATGGGAATGGAGAAGACAGGAGGAATGGTTTGGTAGGACATGGAGATCGTAGAATCAAGTTTTGCTAAAGATAAACTTGTTGCAAGAAGAGTCATATGGTTGGAGTGTCATTTGTGTAAAAACTGATGTCTCTCCAGTTAGAGTAAAACAAGATGTTTACATTCCTGATCCTAGGACTCTTGGCAATCATCAACAGCAGTGCTGTTGATGAATTAATGAAGTGGTCTGGTAGTAATACTGCTAAACAATAACTAGGCCTCTGTGCAGTCAACTGTTACCTGTGGGAAGATAATACTGGCTTATAAGCAGAGAGTGTTCCTCATATTTATATACCATCTCAAAAACATCCTGTTAATTCTTTTATGAATCAGTTTCATTTAGGTTTTAGGTTAGAAAAAAATGAATTTGTATTTGGAGTTGTGTTAGAAATGTAGATTTACACTTGAATTTAAATGGTAGAAATGGAAAAAAAAAAAAAAGTCTTGTGAAATAATGTACCTTATAGGAAAAAGTGCCAAAAGGGAGAGAGACAAGTCAGCAACTTCCTTAGATTTCCAGAGAATAACCTTTGAATTCATACTAATTAGCTTCAAAGGTCCTGGAAAATTTGACCCCAGCCACTGCCCTATTGAACTTTGCCAAGCACGAATAGCAGTTTAAATCTCTGGTTGGCTGGTGAGGACATGACAAGCCATCTGAAGAATTTCTCATTTACTAAGAAATTTCCGTACGGTACACATGACAGCATTAACTCAATACCTTCAACAAACTCCCTGTTGTATTTTTACCGATCTTTTAAAATATTATCTTTGATGTTACCAAAATAAGAGCCACGGTGCCATGTCATTTGGTGTATTTTAGGGTGAATTCTTGCTTCTGTTAGGGCTTTACTTTATGAGTTTGTTTGCGTTCTGGTAACATGCAAAGTTCATCTTATAAATCTGTCTCTAGCATTATCTTTTCACTCAGACCAGAGGTATAAGCACATTTCTCCAACCTTAAGCTTCAGTGGAAATGAGCACGTAGTACAAATGGTATATCTAATGCCAAAGACAGTAGAAATAATGTCAAGCTATGGTCATCGATTCTTTTATTTTTTAGTTCGTATTACTGCAAGAAAATAAATTTACCTCATTCCCGCTAGTTTCTATTTCCTGCAGAGGTTCTTAGTGCATAAAACAAAGATTAGTTGTTTTATTACGAAAAGACCATTGAAATATATCATTTACTCTGCTGGCCCATGGATTTTTTCAGAATGTTCAGTAGCAGAAACACATATCCTTGAGAATTGCATTTTGTCATAGTTGAAGAGCTGAAATATGACAAATTCTTAATTTTGAAGACTAAGGGTTGACAAAAGGCCAACTACTACTTCAACTTCAAAGATGATGACAACAGCCAGTATTAATTGCTGCTAAATACATTAGACATATCCTTTATCCCAAGTGAGTCATATCTACCTGGTGGGAGCTTTCCCAGGGATATTGCCATGAACAATGCATTGGATTCTTTATTCTGATTTATCCCAGGGAACACAGTTATAATGATGAGATTTTGATCAGGATTTGAGCTAGCCTCACTAGCTACTAAGTTCTAATGCCCATGGGTAATCCACTTAACAATTGAGATAGTATTTTTTACTCTTATCCAGTGGAACAAATTCCCTCCAAATGTATATTGTGGATTCTTTATGCCTTTGAAAAACCTTGTATACCAAATATAAATATTTCTCTCTGGGCAAGATTAGATTTGGCTGAACTGGTATCTATAACTATCCAGGGTCTGTACAGCTATTATCCCTAATGCACCAAGTGGTAATAACTCAGTCAGCTCTGTGCTTTCTAAACCAATCCTCAAACCCACTCCATCAATTTATGTGTGTGACTCATGTGAGTTCCTATCGCTTGCTAAAATCCCATGCTTTTCACTGCATATAGGTCCCAAAGCAGTAGGTACTGTTTGTTAAATCTGCAGAAAGATTTAAAGTATTGGTTATCAATACTCCACAGTTGTTATTGCTAAGGAATGAGATTTTTTTATTGTCAGGCTACTTCTCCTACAGATCTCAACTGGCAAATTTTGAAGGCGTTACTATAGATTTCAGTGCTCTGGGGATTTTTTTTTTCTCTCTCTCTAATCAACATAACACTGTATAACCCATCACACCTTCAAAACTCCACCTAATATTTACAATGTGAAAGCGGGCTTTTTATTTTAAAATAGCTCCAGTGGGTTTTTTGATTCTATGATTAACCTAGTGAGGAAATCTCATAGAAATTAAGATAAGATCTTACCCCTGAAACTTTAGTCCTACTTCTTTATCTTCTCAATAGTAGTAGTTAAGCACATGCAATGAGCTAGGCAGGTAAATTATTGAATCTTCACTGTGCTGTAGGAATTAAAAAGATAAAAAAGACAGATGTCGGGACTTTACAAAATGAAATAATCCATTTTACCCGGGGAGAGTGAAAGGAGGTGTTTGACTTGGACCTCGAAGAGTTATGCCAGATGCAGAAGATGGAGAAAGATTCAAGCCAGAGGTGTAGAGGCTGCTTTTTGGCCAACAAGTTAAACAATAGAATGTAGAAAGGGGCCCACAGTGACCCCCTGGCTAAGTACAGACATGCCCATCAGGCAGACCACCCCAAAATATCCATAGGCCCTACCTAACCAATAGGCTACTTACAACTAGGCATCGTTACCAAAAAAGGGAAAATTCCATTCTTCACCATACCTCCTTACCTTCCCCTTTTATAAACAGTCCTCACCCACTGCCTCCTTGCAGACAGTCTCTGCTCCGCTGTCCTGTCTGCTGGCCCCTTGTGCTATATTCAGTAAACTTCTATCTCCTTTGTCCTGCCTCAGGTGAATTCTTTCACCTCCAGTGCCACTGGCTTCTACCAGATCATGGCCCCACGTTCGGGGGCGGGGGGCCATCAGATCAGGAGAGACACCACATTTAGACACGACAAAAGGGAAATTAATTTGAAAAGACACAGAGTCAGGAGAAAGTGTGACCTTTCACCTTCATGTCATCAAAAATCCTCTATCAGTGTGATTTTAATCTTAAGGCAACAAATATCATTAGGAACTCCCTATTAGGTACATGGGTTGGGTGATAAATTCGAAGGACACCATTTTTGTGCTAAAAAAAGTATAGAGGCATGATGAGATCGGATTTTATGCCTGAAACATAACTTACTCTCAAGAGTGTTTGTATGCCAGGAAAAATATAGAGCCAATATTTCTGAAGTAAGGGTAGATTTTTGGGGAGGATGAGAGGTCACAACTTCTATTAATGCATACATTAAAAAAAATCAGAATAGTCCTGTTAGTCCAGAAGAAACCCTCCCTCAAAAGTTTTCCCCAATATTATTTCTTATAACTACAACAAGGTAGATAAATAATAAATACCCATTCCCTGAAAAACATAATTGGACCGGACACCATATTGATAACATGTTTGAGACATCCTTTTCTGTCAATATGACAAGAAAATAAATAACATAAAATAATATCAACTGTTTCATTCTTTTTAATATGAACTGGGTAGTTGAAGGGGTTGGTGCATGGAGAACAATATGGCTGTATAAAAGTAATTTTATTATTCATCCTAATTTCTACACCAGTAAGGGAATTGTCATTGCATTGTTGTTATAATTACAGTCTTTTGGAAAAGGCAAGGTATTGAAAAGAAATGTAATGTGGTGAATAAATGCTTGCAAAGGAGCCAAAAGACTATGGTCTTGTACCTTGTGATTATTCCAGAGATTTGTTTGGAAGAGGTACTTTATAATTGTAACATCAATGCAGTAGTTTCTAGTAGGTTCAAATTTTCAGTGAGGTTAATTACTCAACAAAAATTGTCCTTTTCCTGTTTACAAGCTTGTATCTTCATTTGTGTCCACAAGCCCTTTCTTATTTCTTCCATGTTGTTAAAACTGATTTTCTTTAACATTCTCCTATGACACAGATCAACAAGGGAATCAGTTCTATTAAAGGAGATCTTTAGAATGAAATCAGCTGTGGAATGTTTTACAAATGTGGTTCAATAAACTCCATATAATTTCAAAAGAAAATGATGCATACAAGAGCATCTTGGGAATTAGCATAAAAACACTGCTTCACTTAGACTCATGCAAGAAGGACCTTTGGGAGAATAGGACTACTTTTAAATAGCCTGATTGGAAAAAAAAATCTCTTACAGGGGTTCTAAAGAACACAATTTGCATATTAATAGAAGATTAAAGTGCCCATCAAGTATTCTGAAGCAGTTACTTTCTCTTGTCTATTTTGTTCTTCACATAAACATCTTTCATAATAAAAAGAAACTTGTGCCTTTGCTGCTATTTCAATGAGTCTCCAAGGTTTCCTATTACAATAGGACAGATTTTTTAAATGTCTAAAACCTTTGAATAAAGCTCTTTAGATTTTTATTTATTAACACAATGAAAGGGTTACTTTTAGGAAAAAATAAAACACTGTAGAAGAAAGGACATATCAGAAAATGTTTTGTAAGGAAAAACTCCCTCCACCAAAAAAAATAAAACAACAACTAATAAATGAATAAATAAAAACTCAAAAACTCTTCTAGTAAATAATATATATTTCAAAAATGAATTTTAGATGTAGCTCCACCAAAAGGGGACAAAAAGTAAAAAAAAAAAAAAAAAAAAAAAAAAAAAGAGACATTTATGTATGGAAAAAAAGTCCTGCAATTCTAAAGAGAGTTCCATTGTGGCCAAAATACAATCGTTGCCTCATATTTCCCACACTACTTCCTAATAATGTTGTGGGGATATTCTTGTAATGAAAGGTAGGTGTTGTTCCTCATTATTCTCCATAAAATTAAAAATTCAGAAATATATTTGAAATAGAAAATGATCAAAATCAATATAGAATTCATAGTTTTAGGCAGGAAACAAACAGGATTTATTTAACAACCGACGTGGGGAGTGAAAATAACATCGCCCACTTCTCACCCCCCAGCCATTTCTGCTTCTTTTGGTTTTATAGCTAACCTAAAGTTGACAGACCCGAGAGTGCCTTTCTACTGCTTTATCCGGAGTTTGACAAGGAGCAGTTATACTCAGTCATATGGAACACAGATATTTTTTTCATTGATTTTAATATAAACGACTGCTATTTTTCAGATATAGTCTCTAAGCTGAACAATTTATTTTTTAAAGAATAGCATCTTTCTGTCTCTTCAATTAAGAATGTGTGGGATAAAAGTGAATCGTATGTGGATTAGCTTTTCACACTCTCTCAGGGTCTTAAATGTGAAATAACCATTTCCATTATGATTAGGCTGGTATTCCCTCTCTATGAATGTATTATATGCACCCTCGGCTTGAAAATGATACTTTTAACAATGGACTTTTGTATGCCTTTTTGGTCTAGCTTTTCTGCTTTTAGTTCCTAGGCCTCTCTAACCCCAATGACAAAGGAGCACAGAGAAGTGTGGGGATGACAGTGAAGAGAGCTTTGGAAAACTCATCTCACATGACGGGCTCTTTTCTCTCACCCTAAAGATGCTAGCAAATCTCCCTTTCTCGCACACAGCCAGAGCCAGAGCATTCCCTGGCCCCTGCCCCAGCAACTTGCTGCCACCTCACATGGTCTGGGGATGTTATGAGCAGCAACTGCCAGTTTGGGCTGAACCTCAGTGTTCCCCAATATGATTTTTGTTTCTTTGTGTTTTGTTCCTTTGCTCTTGCTTGTCTGATTTTAGTCCTCGGACTTCCTCTGGATTGGTGATGTGTTTCTCTCACTCAATTCCTTTTTGATGCAAGGTGTTTCCAACCATGTGGCCTTATGAAATAACATAAAATAAAAATTAAGACACCCAGAGAAAGAAGTTTCCTGCAGAGACATGTGTTCTTGTCTCTCTCTCTCTCACCGTGAGTTGTGTTGGGAGTTTGATATCGTAGATGCAGTATCAGTATTTTTAAGGGAAGCCTTTTTATAGCAAGTGTGTTCTGGTGAAGAATTCTGAAGACTTTTGGAAACCCTTGTCGGGAAGAGGATCTAGCCAGTAAGTGTTAGATGGACAGGAAACACAGTGACACACCAAAGGTGACCCCTACTCTTTTACAGTTTCTCAGTGGCAATTTGGGTTTATTTTAACATAGTTCTAAATATTATCTTGATAAAAATTCCCCACTATTTCATTAAGACTTAAGACTGAATAGGTTACAAAAATTAAATGTCAGCAAATAGTGGTAACTTGGAGGGGGTCCAAAGGTACAAAATTCCAGTTATAAATTAAATAAGTCGTAGGGATGTAAAGAACAGGATGGTGACTATAGTTAATAATACAGTACCATACCACATATTTGAAAGTTGCTAAGAAAGTAAATCTTAAAAGTTCTCATCATAAGAAAAAAAATAACTATGCATGGCAACAGATGTTAACGAGACTTATGGTGGTGATCATTTTGTAATATCAAAAATATGGAATCATTATGTTGCACACCTGAAACAAATATAATGTTATATGTCAATTATACCTTAATTTAAGAATGAAATAGTAGTAACTCTATATGTTGAGGACACTTATTTAAAAATTTTTTATTGTTTATTTGTTTTTGAAAGAGAGAGAGAGAGAGCATGAGCAGGGGAGGGACAGAGAAAGAGGGAGACACAGAACTCCAAGCAGGCCCCAGGCTTTGAGCTGTCAGCACAAAGCCCGACATGGGGCTTGAACTCATGAACTGTGAGATCATGACCTGAACTGAAGTCAGATGCTCAACCGGCTGAGCTACTCAGGTGCCCCCAGGACACTTTTGTTTTAAAAAGAAAACCATGTCTGATATAATTATTTTGGAAAACATCTCAAATGACCTCCAATCACCAACATCATTGGATTTGGTTTGCATCTTGTTTGGATTCAACTCATGTTGACCACTGCCATTGACTCGTAATTCTCATTCTTTGCCTTTCAAGACGTTGTTTTCTCCTATGGTCTTCCTTGTTGATTGCTTTCTATTTTTCCTTACTTTTATATCTATCACCAAGAGGACAATGTCTATTGCTAACATTAGCTACTGCTTATTGAGCACTTTCCACCACTGTCAAGACAACTCTAAAACCTTATGAAGAAAGTATTCTATTACTCGAAAAATGAGAAAACTGCATTACTGACAGTTTGAATCACTTAACAAAGGCCACATGGGTAGTGAGTGACAGACTAGCATTCAGGTCTGTATGACTCCTGAGGTTCACCGTCTTAACTAGCATGTAGCAATAAGGCGTCCACCACTTCAGTGGCAGCCTACCTGGTAACTAATGGGGTTCTCTGAGACTCTCTTCTAGCTTTTCTTATTTTCTTATGTTACATTATCCTTAGCTAATTTTGTGCGTTCAGTGATATTAACTCTTCCAAAGATATTGCTGGCTTCCAAATCTAGAGTTTTACCAGGCTTATCATATACGCTCTGTGCCAGTTTTCTTGCCCACTGGGCACAGCTATCCAGTTGTTCCCCAGACCTAACAAAAATCTCCAGGAGTTTAAAATCCTGTCTTTAAAATTCACTACTCTTCCTGAATCTCTCAATTAAAAAAGTAGCAATAATGTTTATCTAAGTCAGTTCTTTCATTTTCCCCTTTCATTCCCTTTAGTCCAATAGATTACCAAGTCCTGCAAATGCTTCTTACTATTTCCTACTATATATTATCTAGCTCTCCTTTCTGCATCTACTTCTCTGATTCTGGTTCTCTTTGTTGCAAGACTGGTTTTTTAAATAGATTTTTGTTTTTTAAGTGGGCTCCACACCCACCATGAGGCTCGAACTCACCACCCCAAGATCAAGAGTTGCATGCTCTACTGATTGAGCCAGCCAGGCACCCTTTCTTAATAGTTTTAGTGTTATAATATGAAGCAATGTATAATAAATCTGGAAAATGAAAAAAAACAAAGAGAGAAGTCTGAAATTACTTATAACCTTGTTATACAAAGAAAATTACTACACATATTCAGTACATTTCCTTCTAGCACTTGCTGTTGTTGAACATTAAAAATATAGGTTCTTGGGGCGCCTGGGTGGCTCAGTCAGTTAAGCGTCTGATTTCAGCTCAGGTCATGATCTCAAGGCTCGTGAGTTGGAGCCCCGCATTGGACTCTGTGCTGACAGCTTAGAGCCTGGAGCCTGCTTCAGATTCTGTGTCTCCCACTCTCTCTGTCCCTCCCCCACTAATGCTCTCTCTCTCTCTCTCTCTCCCTCAAGAATAAACATTAAAAAGTAAGATAAAATAAATAAAAATATAGGTTCTTTACATACTAGTATATAATTTTTTTTACTTAATATGCCATTAACAACTTCTCGAAAATAATATTTTTCTGCTATATGATATCTAATGTCTGAGATTTCAATATAAGGTTGCTATATAATTTGATAATTCTATGGTCAGAGAAAATGTTGATGCATCTTCATGCATTTGAATCAGAGTGCATGTTTCTTACTGACTTTTTGGAATATGTCTGCTAAGTGATTAGCATGTTTATACTTTGTTGTTTAAAAATAAAATATATTCTTTAAATGTTCTTTTTTTAATGTGTATTTATTTATTTTGAGAAAGAGAGAGAGCATGAGCGTGAGTTGGGGAGGGGTAGAGAGAATATGAAGAGAGAGAATCCCAAGCAGCCTCCATGCTGTCAGCACAGAGCTTGATGTGGGCTAGATTTCACCAACCCGGAGATCATGACCTGAGCCAAAATCAAAAGTCTGATGCTTAACTGACTCAGCCACCCAGGCTCCCCAAATAAAACATATTCTTTTTAAAAAAAGCAATAGACTTTAATTTTGGATAAATCAGAGAATACATACAGGTAAATTTTAAAAAAGAATGCAATTCTAAGGAATTGTATTCTTTTTTTTTTTAATGTTTATTTATTTTGAGAGAGAGCAAGAGAGAGCAAGAGAGAGAGAGAGTACACACAAGAGAGTGGAAGAGGGGTAGAGAGGGAGACGGAATCCCAAGTAGGCTCTGTGCTGTCAGCATAGAGTGTGATGTGGGGCTTGAACTCATGAACCTGACTCATGACCTGACTCAGGCATCTCAAGACTACAATTCTTATTATCACATCATCTAAGAAAAACAATTTATATTGGTCACATCTAATTTTGTTAATTTTGTATCTGTATATATCACAAATGAAATCATTCTGTATATACTGGTTTTAAAATTCTTTTTCACTTCTCTATATAACTTCATGCAAGAAATATTAGTTTATAGGATGATTTGTAATGACTAAAGAGCACATAATTGTGTAACCTCTTTTTAAATAAATTACCTAGTGCTGAACATTAAGGATGTTTGCAGATTCAAATTGCTATAATAACATTGTTAATACCCAGATCTTTGTAGATAAATTTGTGTTAATTCTCTTCATTATTTCTTTAACATGATTTCTGTACTTGGAATCATTGAGTCATAAGATTAAAATATATTTTTAAGACTTTTGATAAATATTTTCAATTTTACCTCTAAAATATTTTGAATAATTTATTTCAGTAATATGAGGGAGTATTTTCTGCTCTGTAACAAAAATGATTTATTTCCTTCAAATTTTCTTTTTTGAACCAAATATATTAAAAAAAACATTTCTATAAGTTAAAATTTGAATTGATTTCTTACTAATTCAGTCAAACATTTTCCATATGGAAATTAACTAACAGTATTTTTTCTTTTGTTCTAATGGGTTGTATTTATCCTTTAAAAGTTGTATTTGAAAGTGCTTTTTAAAAATGAAATGAGTGCTATTTAAAATACATATTACAAACACTTTTTCCATGTTTGTCTTTCTGGAGTTCAGGACATGCTACCCCCAAATATGATATGTATGATATCATGATATGTATGATATGTATGATATGGTATGTTGGATGTTTTAAGCTGAAGGAGTTTGAGAAAATGGCATAAGCAGGAAGGTCATTCTGACTTTTCCCCATCTCTGTCCCTTGAAACAGCTAATAAAACCTCCAAGTGAGAGGTGCCTCCCTTATTCTTATCTTGGAAAACAAAGGGACACTTAGAAAAATCCTAACCAACAGGACTTGCTGTTTCCCTCATATTCCTTAAGCTATCATGTTTCTATATGACTGCCTATTCTTCATCAAACCTAGCCTAAAATACTCAGGTCTAACTGTTTCTTTGGGTTTTCATTTTCTTATGAAAACTCATATGTCATGTAAAACTTACATAGAGTGAATGTGTATGCCTTTTTGTTAATTTTTCTTTGTCATTTTATATACCCAGCCAAGGACCTTAAAGGGTAGAGAAAAACTTTTTCCCCTGATATAGTCTCAAGTTTCTTAATTTTGTGGATGTCTTTGATAATGTAGATGAATTAAAAATATTCTCAGTCATATAAAAACAGGGAGCGGGACAAAACAGAAGAGACTCATAAATACGGAGAACAAACTGAGAGTTGCTGGAGGGGTTGTGGGAGGGGGCATGGGCTAAATGGGTAAGGGGCATTAAGGAATCTACTCCTGAAATCATTGTTTTGCTATGTGGTAACTAATTTGGATGTAAATTTTAAAAAATAAAAAAAGAAAATAAACAAAATATTATCAGTCAAATCAATCTATTTTCAATTTGCTTTTTCCTTTGTTTTTTTATCCATGATATCTACTTCCTCCAAACCAAATAAATAAATGCTCACATTTTACCTTTTTACTTTTTACCTTTATGGTTTAAAATGTATAAAATGTTCACAAAAGTGTTATAAGAATGCAAAAGACAGTGAAGACCTTGATATTATTCCCTATTTACAAGCTAACAAGTTAGTCCACCCTAGTTTCATGGATGTTCGTGGAAGACCTCTGGGTCAGAGATGAAGAACAATATATTGCTCATAGCAACAGTAGTGGTCAGGGTAGCAGCATTATTTTTGTTCCAGGCAGGTAATCTTCAATGCCCTTAGGGCAATACAAAGAGAGGGAGATGATACCTATGTATGCTATTGGTTGTATTACAGGAAAAGAAATCTGAGTGTAGGGAATACGAATCTTTTATGATGGGCAATAAGTGAGCTTGCCCCTTGCTGTGAACAGAGACATTATATTTTCCCTGGCAGTAAGCAAACCTGCCCTTTAAAGGGGAGATACTATCTATATTCCAAGGCTATTTGTTATACAAACATCTTTTAAAGGATAGTTTGGAACAAAGCTCAGTCAATGCTTGCTTGAAAGATTAGTTGAAACATGAGTGACCCAAGGAAGATTGTCTCCAAATGAAAGAAAATGTGTTAATAATCAACAGCTACATAATGGGTATAATGAAAAACAAAATCTATTCTACCTCTTTTGTCTCCAGATCCCAATCTTCAAACAGAATCATTGTGGCCAGTTTTGCTAACTTTAGTTTTTCTCATAGTTACTTCCATATTGCCAAATAGTATCTTTATATTGTGTATTAATTTGTCAGTAACAAGCTGACAAATCCTAATTGTTTAAAAAAATCAATTTTTCCTTTCTAATATTTTTATGCCTTTTGTTTCTTTTTGTTGCCTTATTGCAATAACTCTGACCTCTACAGCGTTAAATAGATGTGGTGGGAATGCATACTTTGTTTTGTCCTCAAATGTAGGATAGAAATATTCAAGATGTAAATATTAATATGAAGCTAACTGCAGCTAATTGGTGTTAAATTTGTCAAATGTTTTTTTCTGCATCTGTAGAGATGATAGTGTGATTGCTATTCTTTATTATTATTATTTTAAAGTGTATTTATTTATTTAGAGAAAGAGAGAGAGAGAGCACGCACAAGCAGGGGAGGAGCAGAGAGAGAGGAAGAGAGAGAAACCCAAGCAGGCTCCATGCTGTCAGTGCAGAGCCCAATATGAGGCTCTATCCCACAAACTGTGTGATCACGACCTGAGCCGAAATCAAGAGTTGGACACTTAACCAACTGAGGCACCCAGGAGCCCCTTGATTATTTTCTTTTTTTAAAAAAAATTTTTAACGTTTTATTTATTTTTGAGACAGGGAGAGACAGAGCATGAACAGGGGAGGGTCAGAGAGAGGGAGACACAGAATTGAAACAGGCTTCAGGCTCTGAGCTGTCAGCACAAAGCCCGACATGGGGTTCGAACTCACGGACCGTGAGATCGTGACCTGAGCCGAAGTCGGCCGCTTAACCCACTGAGGCACCCAGGCGCCCCTATTTTCTTAAATAATGAAGAATTACATTGATTTTCAAAGGTTGAGCCAATCTTCATTCCAGGGGTAAATCCCACTCTTATTATATTATCACTTATCTATTTCTTGATTGATTTTGTAAACCACTGCTGAGCATTTAACTTTCTTTTCTTGTAATGTACATGTTAGCTGTCGATATCAGGACTAGAACATGTTGAGAACAATTTCTTTCTCATAATTCTTTGATTATTCTTAATAAAGAAGTTATCAATGAAATTATTTGGGCTTGAAGTTTACTTTTAGGAAAGTTTTTTTTTTAATTACAAATTGAATTTCTTTAATTAGTATAAGGATATTCATACTTTTCATTTCCTTTGATGTCAATTTGGTAAATTGTTTCTAGCAGAACATGATTTATTTCATCTAAGTTTTTAATTTAATTTGCATAAAACTATAACATGTCATTATTACTTCATTCATTTTAATACTGGCAATTTGGGTTTTCTCTGTGCTTTTCCCCTTGTTTATGTTCAGCTGTATCATGTGGTTTGTTTTTCTTTCTCTCTTTGTGTGTGTGTGTGTGTGTGTGTGTGTGTGTGTGAGAGAGAGAGAGAGAGAGAGAGAGAGACAGAGAGAGAACTATTTTCAGAATGTTTCCCACCTTTGATAGGTTTCTAACATTTAGCAAATGCTAAACCAAAAGCCCAGATAAAGTATAAGTATGTCACATATAAATTTGTCTTTATCTTGGTTTTCTGTTTTAACATGCAATATTCAGAATATATTTACCCATTGTTCATTTAAAATTCACATATAAAACTAGGAATCCTGTATTTTTTCTGGTGAACATGTAGAGTTATCTTCTGAGGTGTGAGTATAAGATGGCCTCACAGAGAAGTTTTTTTATTGGATACTGATGGAGATTTATGGTATTCAAAAGTCCCAATCAAATTTTTATCATAATTTCTTATGTTGTAGTTCTGTACAGTGCAGATCCCACAGTCACATTTGGCCTTTCTATGGGTTATATTTCTTAGAGGTTTTGTTTGTTTATTTGTTTTTACTTTCCATACATAGTCTTGCCAACTTCCAGAACATTTTCCCTAGGTTGGTCAATACAGTACTATGCTTTGTATATGGTACTTAATCACAGCACCTTGATACATACTTCCACAGTCTATGTCTCCTGTCCTTTGATTGGTTGTTGGATCTCAAGATACCAGTGCTCAGCCTACTGTCTGTGTGGAGACTCACTTAGACTCCTGTGGCATTATCACATAATACATCTTCTACCTTATTTCTGTTTTCATTGCTGACTCCTAGGTATTTACCTTTATTTCTTTCAAAAGTTTCTTTTCTATTATTTCCTTTTTTTTAAATAATGTTTATTTATTTTTGAGAGAGAGAGCGAGCATGCGAGAGCAGGGCAGTGGGAGAGAGAGAGAGGGAGATGCAGAATCTGAAGTAGCTCCAGGCTTGGATCTGTCAGCACAGAGCCCAATCTGGGACTTGAAATCATAGACTGTGAGATCATGACCTGAGCCAAAGTTGGCTGCTTAACCGACTGAGCTACCCAGGTGCCCCTTCTATTAGGCATTTCTATGTATTAGTAGAAGGAAAAACTCCGTAAATGCCAGACTATTATATGTTCTGGCATTTTTTCCTAAGCTTTGGTTTTTATCATTATTATTAGACATAATAATAGTACTTTCCTTTAAAGTTGTCAATATTAACAGGATAATTCATACAGGGAAGTCATATAATATATTGCCTGGCACAAAAAATGTAACTGATAAATTAATAAGGTTTCTTTTACACTCTTAAGTTTTGTTCAATTCAATTCACTTTTCTCTTTCAATAACTTTTGCAATTTTTAATTCTGCTTGGCATCATTAGTTTTCTTATGTTATTACCACATTTCATTCAGTTTTGTTCAAAAAATTCCTTTGCCCTTCAGCTAGTTGTCTTTTTATATTTTATAGTTCGTCTTTGTTTCAGAGAGCAAATATTTTCTTGAATTTAAAAGAGCCTGAACAGATGCTATCTGAAATTTGCTTCCTTAGTAAATATTTTCTAAAAGGAGATTCTCTTTCTTGTAGTGCAATACTTTCCCCCTTTTTTCTTATGTTTTTTATTTGTTATAAAAATTTTCACTCATTTGTGGGTGAATTTAATTTCTCTTTATTTATTCTTGCTTTTGGAAGAGTACATCCATGCCTGGTAAATGCACCAAAAGAGACTGTTTGGATTCTTCGTGGATCACTGTAATGTCCTCCAGGATCTTGTTAGAATGACCTCAGATATTCATAGAACTGCACGCCAGTTCTATGACTCAGCAACATCTGGAGAGAGTGTGAGTTCTCTCAGAAGAATACATTTGCCTCTCTGTTTGAGCTTCTTTCCTAATCATTGAAGCCCTATGGCTGTATATTCATAGTCAGTTTTCTGTTGGCTTGATCTTTCTAGGCTTCTGTTTTTTTTGCAACACCAATAAAAACTCCACTGTGTAGCTGCCTCTACCTATCTGTTTAGGCAACCTTGGCTCCACTGCTTTCCCCTATAAAAAATGGGAGACATTGTGTGTTCAAAGTCAACGATTAGAATTTATTAGACCTTCAAGAAGAATAGACCACACAACTAGGTATTAAAGAAACAAAATACATTTTTTCTATTTGTTATATGCTTTCATTTCACTAATGTGTTAAGACAAGTGGATTGATGTAAATATTAACATAAACTACATTTTTTATTGTGTCTACTAATGTGTCTCATCCTATTTGCTTTGACTTTTTATCTATCTAGCTCATAAAACTAAGAGTATCAACAGAACAGGAAAAAAGGGCTGACAGTATGTTAATCACAATGCTATGACTTTCTACTATCTTAAATCAATTCCCATGTGGGAATCTTCAGTCTTTAATTTCCCAGGTAACAGTTTAGATAGAGAAATACTTTCTTTTGGCACCTTTTTATAGATTTCTTGATTTAACTTTAATTTTTCTCTTTTCTGTCACTTTTTCTAGACATATGTTAAATGATTCCATTAAAGGAGACTAATGCCATTACTGAAACATTTTAAAATTACATTTAAATCAATTCAATATCTGAATTGCGTCAATTTTATTTCACTATTTTGATCATGCCAAATAATATTGCTAATGAGAGAGCTATGGAACTAGAGATATAGAAAGGTTTTACTTCTATAGTTGACATATTTTCTTCACTGAAATTTATTTATAAATATCTTAAAAAAATTTTTTTTAATGTTTTTATTTGTTTTTGAGACAGAGACGGAGCATGAGCAGGGGAGGGGCAGAGAGGGAGGGAGACACAGAATCCAAAGCAGGCTCCAGGCTCTGAGCTGTCAGCACAGAGCCCGATGCGGAGCTCAAACTCATGGACTGTGAGATCATGACCTGAGCTGATGTCGGATGCTTAACCGACTGAGCCACCCAGGCTCCCCTATTTTTAAGATATCTTGATGTCAATATAACAAGTAAAAATATGTAGAATTTTGAAATATGCAGAATATCACAAAGAAGAAATTTCCATCCATAATTCTTCAAACCAGTGGTTGTCATCTTCAGATAGCCATTTCATCTACTTCCCATGAACAGGGATAAATTTATATTTTTACAAAAATTTAGAGAATCATATAGTATTTTAACATAACCTGGCTATTACACTAATTACATACTATAAATATTTTCTATGTCATTGAGTATTTCTTTTTTGACATTATTTTAAATGGAGGCATGGTATTTCATTTAACTAATTCCATATTGAGGATATTTTAGGCTCTCTCCATATTTTTCCCATTTTAAATGAAACTGTCATGGACGTTGTTTTTTAAACACAGATGTTATTTTTCCTTTGGGTAAATTTCTCAAGAAATTTACTCAAGAAATTTCTCAAGAAATTGCTGGATCAAAGAAGATGTACGCATGTAAAACTTTTTGTATACACTGCTTCATTTCCCTACTGGAAGGGTGCATCAGCCTCTACTCCTACCAGCAGCCTAGTGCTAATTTTTAAAAGCACACCGTGATCTTTTCAATGTTGACAATGATGCTAAAGAATTTAGAGCTGCTCTTTGGTACCTTCACAAGGAAGTATATGAGTTGGATAAAAAGAAATTCCTCTTTTCCAACCATGTTTCCATTCCTAGTAAGAAGGGGGAAGGGTAACAGTGTTTACTTCTTATTTCATTTTCCTGCTTTGCGTACCTCGCAGTAACTGCGTTTGGGTGATATCCAGAAGCATATGGTATTGCCCCTTCCCTTATAAGCTCAATCAGTCAAATAAATGTATACATGCAATATGTTGGGGAAAAATATACATCAATATTTGATTAAAGCCTAATTTATTTTCTTTTTCTATTTATTTATTTATTTATTTATTTATTTTTAATTTTTTTTAACGTTTATTATTTTTGAGAGAGAGCATGAATGGGGGGGGAATGGCAGAGAGAGAGGGAGACAGAATCTGAAGCAGAATCCAGGCTCTGGGCTGTCGGCACAGAGCCCCACGTGCGGCCTGAACCCACGAACTGCAAGATCATGACCTGAGCCTAAGCTGGATGCTTAACTGACTGAGCCACCCAGGCGTCCCTTCTTTTTCTTAAAAAAATTAAAAAAAATTTTTTTTTCTTTTTTAGAGAGAGAGAGACAGAGTGTGAGTGGGGGAGGGTCAGAGAGAGGGGGAGACACAAAATCCAAAGCAGACTCCAGGCTCTGAGCTGTCAGCACAGAACCTGATGTGGGCTCAAACCCACAAACTGTGAGATCACAACCTGAGCCAAAGTCAGATGCTTAACTGACTCGGCCACCTAGGCACCCCAAAGTCTAATTTATTTTCTAACATTAACATTATATGAATTCTAGCATATTAAAAGATTCTTGTGGCACAGGGTGAGTAGAAGAATGCAGAGGGGTTGTACTATGGGATTTTAATTGGATCTTGAGGGCTGAATGGATTGAATAGGCTTGATGGAAGTGAGCTTAGTATGAGCAAATCTTCAAAAATGGGAAATAAGAAAGGCATATTCAGGAAATGTAGGAAAAGAAAGAAAAACACTAACAATTACAGATTTCCTAATATGTGCTAATATCTACTCCAAGGACTATATTCAAAACAACCATATTAGTATTATTATTCTCATTTTACTGGCTCTCAGGGAGGTTTAATTACTTTCTTGCCCAAACATATCTGCTTATGACTCACAAAGGGTTATCTATTCAAATAAAAGTTTTGTGTTAACTTTTGTCCAATTGGTATGTGATTAGATGTGTGGTTTTCGTGCTGGATTTCTTTTTCAGAGCCATCTGGGTTGAAATTTTCTGTTCATGGCAGACATTAGTAATTCAATATTGTGAGACTTAAATAAGAAGTCACATCAGTTAAAGTACAAAATATTACGGGAGATATGTCATATCCATTACATAAATGAAAGATACCAGCTGTGGCCTTAGGGATTTTGGGGTTTCTTGGAGCAATTAATGCTTCTTGTGTCACAGCTGCATGGTCATCCTGAGTCTGGCATCCAGGCATCTGAATGGTGCCAAGGGTAGGAAATCAGAAATTGGTGCTATAGTGCTAAGGTGACATGTCTCTGTAGAACTGGGAGATAACAATGAGGTCCTTTATTTGTATCATACTTACAATTTCAGGAAAACTAGAAGGTTGTCACTTAATATGACCATTGGCAGAGTAAAGCATTCACCATTCTAAGTGTGTGATACAGTTATGCCTCACATCAGGAGGAAGAAATGAAGTGGAGGGACAGTCAGCAGTTGGCTTGACTTCAGGCAGCAGGGCAAGTCTAGATTAGTTGTCTTCGTTGCAATGAGAACCAGGATGTTTTCACCCAGTTATAGCATCAAGTGCAGGGTGGATGACCTAGCTATTAACCAGAACCAAATCCATGTGTATAGAAACAAGCTAGGTTACAATGATGCCAGACTCACTAGAATAAACCAGCATGTTCAAACCCCAGTATATGTATGGTTATGCCATACTCCTACCCACTAGGCTTTCTGTGAGTAGACCAGCCTGACTTTTACAAAATGTCAGAGAATCAAGGGAGATAATGTGACAAGTTAAGCCAATACCAAATTATGGAGACCTTAACAAGAGAAATTGTCAAGCCAAGACCATGAAATTTGGCAGAACCCTCTTTTGTATGTCTCCGGTTTAATCTCACACTGCACTATTTCCAACTTGCTTGATCATAAGAATCATATAGAGTGCTTTTTAAATGGATTCCTTGGCTCCTTTCTGCAAATTCTGATTCAGACGGTCTGGGGAGGACCCTGGAGTCTGAATCGTTAATGTGAACTCTGTTATTCCTTGGAGAGTATGTTTGAACAACCTGCTAAGTGTCTCTCTTGCTAGTGAGAATATGCTCCCTTTTCTATTCAGATAAGGACTCATTCATTGAACACTTCCTGTGAGGAAGGTGCTATGGGAGATCCAGAGAAGAATAAAGTTGAATCCCCAACTTAAAGAAGTTTCCTTTGGTAACTGAAAGAGATACTTCTAGCATCACTCTGAACTACTTGTAATTATACAGCCATCTTATTAAGGGAACTCATTTTGATTTTATTTTTCTGGTTTTACAAAGAAGTACATTTAAAAGTAGTGATTACTATGCACTTGGCTAAAAAAAGATTTATGGTGTCTCTTCTAGGTTTTGTGTGTTTTCTGTATTTAATCTGGAATTACAGTGTTCTGGAAATAAATTACTTTTATTAAATACATAATCATAATATTTATGCTTCTATGTTAGTTTTGGATTTGAGGTACATAATTCTCTGAATTATTAAAGAAAGGCTTAATTTCATCCAGAAATGGAAAGTTTCCATTGTTTATCTGTTCAACCAAGCTACTTGACGTTCAAAACCTCAGTTTGGTAGGTACTTTAGAAAGTGAGAAATATTTGAATTTTAAAATAAAAATCTTGGCACCTAAGCTGTTAACTCTTCATTACATAGAAAACATATAGAATTCAAGCCTCTGTGTTTTCATGCTAGCCCAACCCTATAAATGCATCATAGCCTCGGGTTTCCACAGAGAGTATTCACTGGGGGCATTCCCACCAAACTAAAAAGAGTTCCCAAATGGAATACAAGTCACCATTAAGATTGTGTCCACACATGCAAAGTTAAATTAAAAATTGTGGTAATTATATGAATATTCCAAGCCCCAAATAGCTTTGCTTGAAATATTCAGATAATTGAGGCAATAAACATAGATTCTAGTAATTAGAAGGGACTCACAAATCCTCTAATCTGCCTCATTTCATAGAGGAAAAGCTGACAGCTCCTTTTTTTTTAATTATAAGCCAAAAATACGCCTTTGCCTGAATTTATAGCCACCTTATGTAAAACTTCTTTTAAACTTGAATTATCCAGATAATTTTCTCACTTTTTACTTCATTTTGCTTAAGGTCTTGGCCCTAACTCCCACTTTAACATCTGACATCAACAGCTTCTCTTGGGTATCTGCAGCCTGAATTGAGAACACTGCTTTTCTATCTTGAGCAACTCTGAAGTTTAGATTAGACATGACTGAGTACAGTGGGTCATGTGATTCAGATCCCTGGGTGTTAACATCCTACCTTTGAAACTTGTTATGTTCTCAGCATTCACCTTCACTCTCCTGATTTGAGCACCTTCCAGTTTATTCTTCACTATTGGCTTTTCTGTTCAATTTAGTTCAGTCTAATGTTCTTCTGATTTTTTTTCTTTCTAAAGGACAATAACTAATGCTCTAATTTAGAGGACTCAAGTACCATTTTTGCCCATTCTTCATCAGAGATTGCACTATTCAAGTACTTTGCTTTTTTTAGATGAATGCCCTAATTTGTTCCTGTTATACAGACGGGAAAATCTTAGTTCTATATTAAAAGGTCTCATCACCAGCCTCAGACACCTTGGAATATGGAATAGAAAGAAAGCAGCATTGAATGAATAAATGGCCTCTGACTTTGGGAATGAAAGCCCACAAAATAGAAGTTTCAAATTAACGTTTCTGAGTAGATAATCAAAGGGAAACTTAATCATATTTGTGTGTCCAAAGATGGCTAAACTTGAAATTGCAATTTGTTAAAGGAGTATTAAAGGATATGAAGGAGTATTTGAAAGACAAAAGATGTTGATAAGTTAATGTAGTCAAGGTTTAAGGAATGCTTTGTAAACAGAAAACCAAAGAAGTTTGGAAGTACACAAGTTGTATTTTAAATGATTAAAATCTATTTTCCTGGCATCAAATTTAGCATGAGAATGAAATAACCTTTTGTTTAGCATTAGAATATAATGTGAAAATTTGACCATGTTTGACTAAGAACAAATTCAAATGTATTTCACCTGATAACTTAGGCTAGGCTTATTTCATTAAATATACATAGGAACTAAGAAAATTTAGAGCTTTTCTCAGTAATTTCCAGTCTTAGAGGCAGATCACTCAGTTACAATGAAGGATCAATTATATTTCATACTAGAGGAGGAAAATAAAATTTACTATTCTTTTTTGTTTGTTTAACATATTTAGAAGATGTGAGCTATTAAAATCATACATTTAATATTTCACAGAGCTTATTTTTTTCTTTTTTTAAATTGAGATATATTTGACATAAAGCAAAATGCACAGAACTTAAGTATACAATATAATAAGTTTTTGCAAATACAGACAACGATGTAAGCCACATCTCTGTCAAGGTACAGAATATTTTCATCACTCAAGGAAATCTCTATTTTGTCTTACCTCTTTCCTAGTCAATCAACCTAACCAGCCCAAAGAGGCAATCACTGTTTTGATTTTTATCACCATAGTTTACTTAGCTGTCCCATAACTTTATATAAATAAAATCCTATGGTACATGCTCTTTGTATCTGGCTTCATTCATGTGGTTGTTAGTATCAAGTTGCACATTCTCATTGCTGAGTAGCAGTCCTGTGAATACACCATAATTTATGGATGGACATTTAAGAAAACAAAACAAATTTGAATTTTTATGAATAAAGATCCTATGATTATTTATCTGTCTTGTTGATTATGAATATTAGGTTTATTTCTTTGGGGTAAGTTGCTGGCAATGAAATTACTGAGTCATAGGGTAGGTGCATGTATAACTTTGTAAGAAACTTCTAAATAGTTTTCCAACATGGTTACACCATTTTTCATGTCTACCAACAATGTTAAAGAGTTCCATTCCTCTTCATCCTTGCCAAATCTTGTGTTCTCAGTGGTTTAATAGCTATTCTGGTATATACATAGGGTTATCTGACTGTGGTTTAAATTTGCATTTCCCTGATGGCTGGCTTTTTTTTTTTTTTTTTTTGTCTTTAGTTATTATTAAGTTGTTGAAATTCTTTATATATTCTGGATAAAAGTCCTTCTCCAAATACATGTTTTGAAAATATTTTTCCTAACCTGTGACTTGGCTTTTACTTTGATGGGAAGTTTTAAATTTTGGTGCATCCCATTTTACCAATTGTCTTCTTTTATTGTTAGGATTTTCTGTATTTTCTGTAAAAAAACTTATAGTCAAGGTCCTGAAGGTATTTTCTTTTGCTTCCTTCCCAGAGGTATGAGAGTTTTAGCTTAGCTTTAGTATCATTTCACATTTTTCCCAGCATTAATTTGTTTAAAAGCTTTCTTTTCCCATTAAACTCCAGGTCTACCCTGGAGTTTGTGTTCAGTTTCTTTTATTTGTTTGTTTATCCTTAGCCCAATACCACACTGATTTGATCACTACAGCTTTGTTTTAGTAAGCATTGAAATTATGTTGTATAAATCCTCCAATTTGTTCTTTTTTTTTTTTTCAAGATTGATTTTTCCCCACCAGATCCTTTGCATTTCCGTGTACTTTAGAAACAGCTTGTCAATCATGCAAAAATATCTGCTAGGATGCCGACTGGGATGGTAATGTACCTATAGATCAACTGGGGAGAATTGCCATCTTAACAATACTCACTCTTTTGATTCATGGCATATCTCTACATTCATTTTGATCTTTATTTTTGTCATCATTGTTTTATAGATGTAGTATTGAAGTCTTGCACAACTTTCATTGGATTTATTTCTCCCTGTGTGTATGTGTAAATTTGCTGTTAGTTACTATAAACAATGTCTTTAATGTTTTATTTTCCAATTGTTTGCTACTAAAAGTAGAATTGTTTAAAAAAATTTTTTTAAATGTTTATTTATTTCGGAGAGAGAGAGACAGACAGACAGACAGACAGAGCGTGAGTGGAAGATACAGAATCCAAAGCAGGCTCCAGGCTCTGAGCTGTTAAGCACAAAGCTGGACGTGGAGGCTGGAACGCATAAACTGTGAGATCATGACCTAAGCCAAATTTGGACTCTTAACCAACTGAGCCACCCAGGTACCCCTTAGAATTGATGTTTGAAATATTGACATATTGGTGATCTTGTTAAATTTATTGGTTCTAGTATTTTTTAAAAAAAATACTTAGAATCTTTGGGGTGCCTGGGTGGCTCAGTTGGTTAAGTGTCTGACTCCTGGTTTTGGCTCGGTCATGATCTCACAGGTTTGTGGATTTGAGAATCGGGCTCTACACTGGCAGTGTAGAGTCTGTTTGGGATTGTCTCTTTCCTTCTCTCTCTGCTCTTCCCCCACTTGCGCTGTCTCTGTCTCTCTAAAAAAAAAAATTACTTAGAATTTTTTATGTCAACAACCTTATTGTCTCTGAACGAAGAGAATTTTACTTCTTCCTTTTCAAATGTTATGCTTTTATTACTGGTCTTTATTGCATTGTGAGCTCATTCTAGATTGTTACATAGAAGTAGTAGATGTGAATATCTTTGCCTTTTCTCTATCTTATGAGGAACACATTCAATATTTCACCATTAAGTGTGGTGCCAACTGTAGATTTTCACTGATACCTTTCATCTTACTGAGGAGGTTTCCTTCTATTTCTGGCTTGCTGAGATTTTAAATCATTAATTTTTGCTGTAGAGTTGTATATTGGTAAGTCATTTTTCTGTACTGATTGAGATGAGCATTTTTTTCCTTTATTCTGTGACGGCAATAAATTATTTTAGTTGATTAATTGATTTTTTTTTGTATATTGAACTTTGTACTTCTGGGATTAACTGCACTTTGCTGTGTGATGCTATCCTTTTTACATGTTGCTGATTTTTTTTTTTTTGCTAATATTACATCAAGATTTTTTGTGTCTACGTTCATTTTCATGTAAGTGCTTGTCAGTTTGTGGCACCAGGATTCTGATTTTGTGAAGCATTCTTTCACCTTCTATATTTTGAAATAGTTAATGTGTTAGTATTATTTCTTCATGAAATGCTTGATAGAATTCACCTATTAAACCTTTATTCCCTGGAATTTTCCCTCTAGAAATGCTTTAATTGTAAAGATATTTTTTAATACAAATGTAGGAATATATAGATTTTCTATTTTTTTCTTGTATCAGTTTAGATAATTTGTGTCTTTCAAAGAATATGACCACTTCCTCTTATCTCTCAAATTTGTTGGCATAAATTTATTCATAAAATACCCTTCTTATCTGTTTCCTACTAAATAAACGAAGTTCTTCAATTTCATGCACCAACTCTCTCTATTCTTTTCAACCCTTAGTTTTTATTTATTTTTTGTTATATAAAACACACTTCCATCCCTCTTCCTCCAAAAGAAGCGTCTGGGTTCACCTTTACTGAGAAAAGCCCTGATTGGTTAGAAGTGTTTAAGTATCATAAATTGCTTCATCTTTAATATTTAATCAAGATTTATTGTTAGTGTATCCCAAAGCAAAGGAAGCATTTACATGATAAGCTATATGGAATAGTTTGGCTTTGTCCAGTGGAAAGCTGTAGGGAATATTCAGGGCTTTTTATAAGTAAAGTACCCCTTCCTTCCTCTAGAGTAAGCATTAACTCCCAAGTCAGCAAGACTTGTTCAGTATACCCAGGGGTTGCATTGTGAGATCAAAAGAAGCCTGTTGCATTGCACCTTGAAATAGCTTAAAAATATATAAAAAGATTTCAAAAGTCACACTGTTGGGATTATTGATCGCATTCAACACATAACACGAAATGCATGTTTACATCTACTAAGGTTCAACAATTATTTTCCAGGTTTTATGACGAGTCACTTGTATTTTAGAAAATCATTAAGGCAAATGATCATGAATTTAAAAAAAAAAAAAAAAGGAAGCAGAACACTATTCACTCTGCTCTTACGAATGATTCCTAGACTGTTTCTATCTTAAAAGAACTTAGAAAAGTTAAAATTATTTTTGACTTAGTTTTTTTCCTGCAGTGTTTAACAAATGCTCTTATTAAACTTCTCTTGCCCAAAAGGCAAGAAAATTCTAATATCTTTCTACAACTTCCACATATGAAAAAGAGCTCACTTAAACACTGGTAATTGATTTAAAATTAAAAACCTCTTAATACGACATATATTTAGAACCATTATAGGTCCATTTCACTTTAGATTTTAATTTTACCAAAGAAAACATTTTCTTATTTGTACAGGGCTTTAAGTTCAGAAATAATCTTAAAAATAACATTGTATTTTTTCAAAAATATAATTTCTAAAGGACCATAAATTCAAATGTTGTTTGGCATAATGTAGCTCTATACAACCTTTATAAAACAAATTTGGGATAGCCCATACTTTAAATATTGACCAAATTGTCAAAATCATGTCATCAAATTTCCTCTATTGTATGGCCATGCAGGTTTGCCTGGAAAAGCCTATATAGTAGGCACATTGGTGCATATAATTTCAAATCTGATGATCTTTGTTCATTTGTGTTCTCATCTGAAGGACACGGACTTGTACACAGTACACAGTTATATGAGTATAATCATAATACTACATAGTTATATGAATATAATCATTAAAATAGATTTCAGAGACTGTAACTTTCTTATTCACTGCTACTTCTCATGGCATCTGACATAATAGGCACACAATAAGTAGTTGTGGAATGAATATGTGAAATATCTGTCATCTCTGCTAATATTTAGCAATTAATTGTAAAATAGTAGTTGGCACATTATTGTTATTACTGCCATTTTGTTAGTCTTTTTAATCTAGCTTTTACAGCTGTCCAGTGCCCTGTAGAAATCTGTGGTTCAACTTGGGAGATAAGACTTTAAAGGGCAGAAGAAGATACAGAATGGGGTCAGTACAGTCTATCTGGTGCTGGATCTGTGCATGACCATGAGCAAATAATTTAACACATTTGATTCTGTTTCTTTATAATGAAAAATCTGGATGTCTTAGGTCATTTCTAGACTTAAAATTTTATGGGTCTATGTTCTGGACCTAATTTTTTATGTGTCTATACATACTTCTCTGGGAATCCTGCTGTTGACCAATGTAGTACCTCTATAGAACCCACCAACTTTGAGACTCATAATGAATAAAGGCAGAAGTGGACATTGACCAAGATCATGCAAACAGATTCCTTCTTAGTTGGTCTTAAAATTTGTTACCTTAGCACTATCTGATGCAGGTGGGTGTGAATGATAGAACTAAGGGCACGCATTTGTCACACCTGGATTGAACAGTATACCTCTGTCAAGTCTGAAAGTCAGAGAAGGTATGTCAGGAGGACTGCATGTGTTTGCAGAATAACCACTATCTTGGTTGGTGCTGACAGCAGCTCACCCTCTTGGAAGGAACACCGTTGCACTGCCTGTGAAGTGTTGTAGGGAAACCAGAGCATTTATCAGAGATCAGTGACAAGGAGCAGTGGCTGTGGAAGGATTCTTTACTATAGTTTGGTGAAAGTGAAGATTTTAATTGGATGAGGTGGTATTCAGCTCTTAGGCACATTCTTTGCTAGTATTATTTCAGAGCTTTATTAAGTACCTTAATTAGGGCCACCAGCGATCTTGTCATTGAATAAAAATGCATACCAAAATGCGATTTCAATTTTGCTGTGTCCTGTACTGAGAATTGCTACTAATTTGTCCTCCCCCTTTGTTTTGAAAATTTCCTAGGAACTCCAATTAAAAAATTATTTCTAAGACCCAATATTTTGGGGGATTTTTTTCCACTGGGATAATTATTTTGCATGCATTAACTCATTGACTTTTCATAACTGAGGAAGTTTAGAAGAAGTAACTTATCCAATGTCTCACAGAGGACAACGCTGAACTCCTAGCCAAGTTGAGTCCCGAACTTGAGTTGTTAATAATAACTAAGCTCCATATCTCTCTGCAGCTTCTTTTATGTGGTATCTTTGTTTGACACGTTTGAGTGCATGTGTGATTATAGCAACGGCACGCTGTGTGACATTCTGTGTCCCGACCTGATTGTAGTGCATCTGTGGTTATAAAGTGCCACTGCTAGTGCGGCACTTTTGGTCTGCACCCTGAATCTCTCTGCTTTGCTGCTCAAGGCTTTCTCTGAGGAGAAGAGGCTGATTAACCCGTACGCAGGTCCAACTCAGAAGTATGGGGAAGATGATGCCACCGGAAGCAGCCCTCAACCAGCGGTGTGCAAGTCAGTAGATGAAGTTCCTAGCTTCCCCAGCTTCTGGTGGAACAATTCTGAAACATGCTAGTTGTGGTCTCTTTGAAGGTCCTCATCGGGACAGAGCCTTATATTTGTTCACATTGCTAAGCAGTGCATTAAAGGTACCTGTAAGTGGCTTTTCTCCTTCCCCTACCTCTCTCTGCACTTCCTCACTTTTCTTTCCTGGGAATTTCTCCCAAATACGTGATTTGCATCCCTTGCCCTTGTCTCAGGCTGTGCTTTCAGAAGAACACAGACTAAGACCGGTTATTATGTTTTATGAGTGTCTGATTGTTAACCCTTGTAGTATACATTCTAAGTAACAATTCCTCTCTACTATTTCCACTTAGTTACAAAGACCAATTGAGTTTTTCTTCTGAATGTCACTTTCCTACTTCCACAACCCACCTCATAGCCCAGGCCTTTATCCCATTGTTTCTGAGGTAATGTGTTGGGCTTCTAGCTGGCATACCTTCCTCTATCATCTAAGAGTTCTTGCATACTGATACAATTTTCCTGCAGTCGAAGATAAATTTTCCTCCACTGTTGGTTTTACCTGTCACTCCCCTGTTAAAAACCTTCAATTACTCTGAACAATTTATCTAGTCCAAATTCCTCTGCCCGAGTTAGGATGTATTTTCTTCACAAGATTCTCCAACCCTGATAAGTTCCATTGATAATCCATGTCTCTGAATTCGTAGGACACCTATAATCTTGCCATAGAATTTAACACATATTTATTACTTATATTAGTTTCATATTCTTAGATGTTATCTTGGTCTGCTAAACCTCAGGCTCCTTGATGCCACAATCTTTGCCATGTGGTTATTTTGCTTTTTCTAATCTAGCATAGTCATAGGTACAAAAATAGTGGTCTAGAAATACTTTTCAAGTATTTCTTGAATGATATTCATTCCTGGAGATTTCCTAAAGGGGGAAGTATCTATCTAATTTTGCAGATATATTTTCTGAAAAAGACAAAATTAGGAAGGTGTTTTGATTTGCTCTGATTCTCAAAGCAAACAACAAATAAAACCAATTCTTTTAACTTGCAGTTCTAGAAAATGATTGTTACTATTCTAAGTGGCAAAAGTCAGCTTCAAAAGAATGTAAGATTTGCATGTAAGATTTGCTTTTAAATCGGGAGCATCGTTAAATATCTGACCTCAAGGCAATGATAGAAAAGAAAATGAAAGCCTTTTCATCGACCCCCTGAGGACTTTTACATCTTGCAGCAAATTATTTTTAGCCAGGATGTCACTATTGTTTTGTCTCATTTTAAAGACATCTCTCAGTAAGTCTGTGGAACCATATGTTGATTAATATGAGATTCTGGAGAGGGAATGAATTCACATTTTTAAACATCTTCCCCAATATTCCAAAAGATATGTTTTCTTTTGGTTTAATATTTTTTTCCCAAAATGTAAGCTCTGTTAGGGGGTTGTTTCTTTCTAGAAGCACATAAAATGCACTTGTTTTAAACCAGATAATAATACTAAAGTGTGGAAAATTTAGCATTTAAGATACTAATTTGCAATATTCAAGGAGATGTGTGTGTGTATGTGTATGTGTGTGTTTTCAGAAGGTAGATAGGGACATACTTTCATAAAGTATGCAAAACTTGAAACCAAAAGATATAATTCTCTTGGAATTACGTCCAGGTGTTTTTCCAGGCTGAATTTTTATAATTACTTAAGTATGCTCCCTAGCAAAGGTCCTAATAGAAGCATCTAAATCTTACTGTGCAACCTCAGGAACAAAGATATTCTCTTAAAAACTTGATTGCTTTTCTATGGAAGCAGTTAGCTTTGATTTATATCACTTCTGAAGGGAGCTTCGCTGAGGCTTTGAGTAATCCAATAAGGATCATATAATACACTCCCCTTTACATCTCATAGAGTTGCTGTGTATGGAGCTCTTTGTTTATGATTCAGGAAATGGGCTAAAAGCTTCCTAGGTTCATCTCTGTTCACAAAATTTGTTCTTGGGGAAGTAATGGCCTTTTGCATTTTAATAAGCAGTAAATCTCAAGTATTACAATGTTCCAGTAACAAGCTGTCTTTGGCAGTCTGGGCCTTCCCCTGCTTTTGGAGGTTGCCCTTATTCAGCAGTTTGGATATGAAGATATTTCTTATCTCATCACTATGTTTTATTTGAAGACACTGCACTGAAGGATGCCACCCACGTTTCTTTCTGAAAATAGTCTGAGCCTCTTTCACAATTGCCTAAGAGGGACATGAGAAATTAAGAGAAGTTTTATGAATGGACACAAGTTTTATTGAACTCATGGAATTTTACCTAAAAAGGCAATCGTGTGTTATTTTACTTCATTTCTTTAAAAAATATTGATTACTTAAACATTTGTAGTTCATGTAATATTTAATGTAATGTCTTAAGTCCTGGGGATGAAACAAGAAGGAATATGATAAAACTTTGGCTTACCTCTGTTTAAGAAATTCTTCGTATGAATGAGTTGCATGGAGTCTAACCAGAGTGGACCCTTTTTGTGTTTTGTGACATGGGTGCCCTTCTAAGTAGTTTCCTTGGAGAATTTGCCTCTCTTAATACATTATCTCCAAAAAAGACCATACACATTAAAGCCTGACTGTGTTCTTCAAAAAAAAAAATAATAATGTTTATTTATTTGAGAGAGAGAGAGAGAGAGGGAGAGCAGGGGAGGGGTAGAGAGAGAGGGATACACAGAATCCAAAACAGGCTCCAGGCTCTGAGCTGTCAGCACAGAGCCCAATGCGGGGGTGGAACCCACGAACTATGAGATCATGACCTGAGCGAAAGTCAGATGCTTAACCAACTGAGCCACCCAGGCACCCCCAACTATGTTCTTCAAACCTATGTTGCTTCAAATGTCTTCTGTTTGAACAATAAGACATCAAACAATGGTGTGGCTTCCACACTTAAAAAAGTTTTTTTTTCTGGTAGTGAAAGTTTTATAGTTTGATAACTAATAATGAACTCAAATTATTAGTTTTAGTACTAAAAGTAACATAGGAAGCAGACATAATTATGGCCATTCCTTACCACGCTTTATGTTTGCTGAGCCTCTTACATTATTATTTAGAGCAAATCTTGAAATTTTAAGAGAAAGAAAATCAAAGTAACTTTTCAGTTCAGCGAAATAAAAAAAATATACTATCACGAAGAAGGAAAATGGCATGTTGGTAAGCATAGCAAACAAAATGCTAGCCTCATTTTATCAAGCAGACTTTTTATAAGACTTTAAAAATTATGCACTACATACATACTTAATTTACATTTTGCATATTTTATGGCAAAATGTGTACTACGGTGTTGTACAAGGCAGATCTTACTTATAAAATCCACACTTAGAAACTTATAATGGGAGTTTTCATCAAATAAGGTTGTTTTCACCTGGCTCTTTGGCCTTATCTATAGGACTTGACATGCCTATAGCAAAACGGTGTAAGGGTCTTGGTTGTTTTAATTTTATCTGATTGCTTGCTTAACAATCAATTTGGTTGTGGTTAATTTGATACCCTTATGTAGATGTGTCCCTAAATTTGAATTGAATGGCTAGCTCAGTTTCTTTACAGCAAAACTTTCTCTAATATTCTGCGATTTTTTAAAAATTTTACTTTATGAACAGCTAGGCAGCCTAAGACCATGCAATCTGATGATAATTTAAAGCACCATTAAAAAATTCAAAGAAAATATTCACAGAATTAGAAAAGGTACATGAATAGGTATTTTCTAGAAAACTTGGAAAGGATTGAATATTTCTCCTGAATTCAATATCTTCATAAGAACATGGAGCTTAGAGCTGTAAGAAATCTTTTAACTCCAGTCTGAATACCTTCTTTTCTAACTAAGATGGGGCCCTTAGATGAGAAGTGATACGTCCAAGATAGAAGCAGAGCTAGGAAATGGGCATTCGACTTTAAATTTAGTTTAAAATGAATGTACTGAATTCGTTGTTGTGTACGTTAAGTGCATACATTTTATTTCTGTGAGAAGTTTTCTTCTATATATTAATATACTGAAATTAATATATACTGTGAATAGTAGCATATTTTCTCCTTTACCTCCCTTCTTTCTGTAAGTACAGTAAAACCTTGGTTTACGAGTATAATTCATTCTGGAAACATGCTTGTAATCCAAAGCACTTGTATATCAAAGTGAATTTCCCCATAAGAAATAATGGAAATTCAGATGATTCATTCCACAACCCAAAAATATTCATATAAAAATGATTACAATTCTGTAATACAATACAAAATAATAAAGAAAATATAAAATATAAATAAAAATAAACAAATTAACCTGTGCTTACCTTTGAAAACCTTTGTGGCTAGTGTGAGTGAGACAAGAGAGAAAAGGGTTATTGTGTAGGATGACTTTCACTATCAATAACAGAGTCACTGTAATCTATTGGCTCAGTAGAATCTTTTCTTGCACGGGGGCTTTTGTACATGCCTGCATAGATGTTGACTACAATACAGTATTAATAAGCTCTTTTCATATACTGTATTTAATGTAACTGGCAATAAGGCAGCAGAGAAAAGGGTCTATAGGCAGACTGACTTAGAATGTAGCAAAGCATTCCTAAGCTTACTCTTGTACGGAAAGGTAAAGGACTGTCCATAGGTGCTTTGAAGTGATAAAAAAATACACTAGTGCACCTTCCAATGTTCTGAAAAATCACTGATTTCTGCCGGACACTGTGGCCTGAGACCAAGTATCTGAGCATGGGAGACGATTACCCACAATCTTGCAGCAAGAGAGAGAGAGAAGAACCACTGGGTCAGTTGTGTCATGTGACGTTCGGCATCATGCACTATTCATATTGCAAGACATTGCTCATTTATCAAGTTAAAATTTATTAGAAATGTTTGCTAATCTTGTGGAATACTTGAAGAACACGTTGGTCACAATCCAAGGTTTTAAAGTATTTACTGAATGCCTATTACTTGCCAGACACTAGTCTAGGTATAAGTGATATAGCAATGAACACAGACAGATGAAGTCTCAGTGCCAGGAAGCATACATGCTGGTGAGAGAGGCAACAAAGAAACAAAAAATGATCAAGAGAAATACGACATAACCACAAATGCAATGGAGAAAGTTTAATTGAGTCATATAAAGGGAATATCTTGCTGGTGACTATAGACTAAGTGGTCTGGGAAAATGGCTTTCTTAGTCAGCTTAGGCTCTGTAACAAATTACCATAGACTGGGTGGCTTAAACAACACACATTTATTTCTCATAATTCTAGATGTTGGGATATCCAAGATAAAGGTACCAGCATATTAGGTATATGCTGAGAATCCTCTTCCTGGTTCACAGATATTTCCTTCCTTTTGTGTCCTCAAAGAGAAAGGGATCATTTCTTTGGTATCTCTTTTTATATGGGCACTAATCCCTTTATGAGGGGGCTCCATTCTCCCGACTTAATTACCAAAGGCCAAAAGCCTCACCTTAAAATGCCAAGACACTAGGGATTAGAGCTTCAATATATGAATGTTGGGAGGATATAAATATTTAGTTCACAGCAATGACATTTACAATGAGATATAAATGAAATGGAACTATATACACAGATTGGGTGGGAGCAACTCATGGAGAAAGAAGGGAAGGGATGAAGAATTTGTGATGGGAATAAATCTGGCATATTCAAGAAATTGGGGAGGGGAACTACTTCGTCTGGAGTCTCACCATGCAATAGAACTGCAATTATAGCAATCTCTGAGCTGTCCAATATGGTAGCCGTTAGCCACATGTGTCTGGTAGACACTTGGAATGTAACTTGAGGAAATGAGGATCTGAGTTTTAAATTGTATTCAAGTTTAATGGTTTTAAATTGAAGTTGAAATAGCCACGTGTAACTAGAGGCTACCACTGGACAGCACAGGGCTAGAGTATAGTGAGTAAGAAGTGGGCAGTGTGGTGAATGTGAAGGACAGCACCATCAGGATAGAGAGAGACTATATTATATAGGTCTTTGTAAAACAAAGAGAGACATTTGGTTGTTATTCAAAGTGAATTTAGAAATTATTGGGATGTTTTAAGCAAGGCAGAGGCATGATGTGATTTTCCTTTTTTTCTCAAAAGTACCACTTCAGCTTCTGGGTAGAGAATGGAATATAGGCAGAAAGAATAGAGAAGGTTGTGGGGGGGGGGGGGCGCTATCAGTATGCCACTGTAATAATCCCAGAGAGAGATGGCAGTGACTTGGATTAGAATTGGACCTTTTTAGGAATATCTTTTTAAATGTGGTACTTTAAAACTTGATAGACTAGATGAAGGGGAAAGAAAGAGAACAAAAAAGAATTAAAGAAAACGTCTAGATTTTTATTTGAGCAACTACATGGTTTATGCTGCCATTTGCTAAGTGGGGACAATTAGGAGAAGAGCAAATATGAAGGGATAATGAAGTCTTACTTATTTATTCCTGAGTTTATGTCTTTTTGGCTATATTAAGATTGAGATGTCTTGTACATCTAAGTAGAGATGTTATATAGAAAGTTAAAGATACTATTATCCTAGTCTGGGGTTCTACTGAGGAAATAGGACTAGACATACAGGGAGTCATGATATATGTAACAGTATATATAAGCCATACATACATATGCACTCATAAAATCTAAAGAAAACAAACAAACAGAAAAGTAGTGGATTTTCCCTTTCTGTACAAGTAGATTACTTCAGCACAGCTGCTAAAGCAATTATTATTTGCAAATAAAAATAGCATTAATTATTAAAATAAATATATTGACCACATGAGTGAGGAAAATTCCTATTAAGAAAGATAGTGCTCTGTATATACTAAGAGATTTCTCAGAATCAGCAAAGAAATCTCTCCAAGATACTGTGGTGGCATGTGTTGTCTGGAGGCAGTGAGATTGACCTTGTATCTCACTTTTTGCCTTTGTCCCCTGCCTTTCAATGTTTCAACCCACTTTCTGCATGTGGTATGTCTGTATGGTACTTAAAATAATAAGGTTTTCTAGAGACGTTCTAATGTCTCTTTGTTGATGATGGCCAGTGAGAGTGTCCAGGGGACTTTCTCTCTCTCTCTCTCTCTCTTTCTTTTAAAGTTTATTTATTTATCTTGAGAGTGAGGCAGAGTCGGAGAGAGAGAGGGAATCCCAAGCATGTTCTGCACTGTCAATGCAGAGCCCGACGTGGGGCTCGAACTCATGAACTATGAGATCATGACCTGAGCTAAAGTCAAGAGTCAGGCGCTCAACCAACTGAGCCACCCAGGTGCTGCAGCCACCATTATCTCTTACCTAGACCATTGCTGGGGAATCCTGTTAGTCTCATCCTTCTCAAGATGTAATCTTTTGTTAGCAGAGCAATGAACCAAGCTCTGATCTCCTCTACATAAGTCAGTATTACCAGTCATAGCTTTGCTAAACACAAGAAACCATTCAGGCACCAACATAACAAGGCTGTGGTGTGACAGAATTTTTCTAAACAGTTGAAGATGGGTAAAGAAAGGCTACATTTGAACACTACATTGCAAATTACAAAGAACATAGGCCCTAGGCATTCTCATGGCCATTAGTCCTATGGACTCCTGGACTGGCACTAGGTGGTCTGCCGAATTTCTCTGGGTTTAAGCACCATGCATATGTGTTCAGGGGATTACTAGAAAGAAATGGACTGGGACACTAGGGTGGCTCAGTTGCTCAAGCATCTGACTCTTGGTTTCAGCTCAGGTCATGATCTGACGGTTTGTGCCATTGAGCCCTGTGTGAGGTTCTGTGCTGACAGTGTGGAGCCTGCTTGAGATTCTCTCTCCCTCTCTCTGCTCCTCACCCACTTGTGTGCACACACCCTCTGTCTCTCAAGATAAATAAATAAACTTAGAAAAAGTACAAAGAAAGAAATGGACTATAGGAAGTAAGAAGAAAGGGAGAAAGTCAGAAAATGAAGGAATATCTGTTTGGGACCTGTTGGAAGGCTTAGGGAGCATTCATATAGAACATTTAATCCAAAATTTCTGGTGGTGAGGTACTTTTTTGCTGGTAAAATGAGTAAGAGTAATACCTCTCTCACTTAGATTCTTTCTGGCTTTGGAGCAATTGGCTAAACTTTCAGATAAAGAACTGCTTTATCATTATGATGGATCAGGTCTAAGAATCTAGGAAAAGCACTATTCACACATTTTCATGCTCATCTTTGCTACCAGCAGTGGTAAAGTTGTGGCTAACTAAGTGACGATACATGGCAGGAAAAACAAACTATCCTCTGACTTTGCCTCAATTAGAGTTAGCTGGAAACTCTTTAGTATGACAAAGAATTAGATACCATTAACTTGGGCTATACTTTCAAATTTATCCACTTCCTTTCTCTGCTATCACTCCAGTTCAGTTATTCCCTTCCTCTCTCTCCTTTCCTCTGTCCCTTTCCGGCTATCTCTCTCTTCCTTCTTCCCTCCCTCCCTCTTTCTCAGTCTCTCTATTCTTGTCTTTCTCTGTTTCATTATGCCTACCACAGTCCCTGGCACCAAGTGGGTAGTCAATAAATGACTGCTGAATGAATGCATAAATCAGTTTATTTTTTACAAAAGGCTATCATTATTCACAAGAAGATTACATTACATCTTAGAAGATAGATGCATTTGTAGGCACTTCACTGGCATAGTGTTTTTCAAACTTTAGTGAACACAGAATCCCCTGGAGGGATTGTTGGAACACACCCTCTGAGTATCTGATACACTAGGTCAGGCTGTAGAATTAGTATTTTAACAACTTCTCTGGAAATGCTATGCATCACCCAAAGATGATGCTTTGAGAAGCACTGCCCTAGGAAAATCTTTCCCACCTTGGCCTTAATGCATATTCAGTTATGATGCACTATGTCTACAATCCAAAATCTGTAATACAGTTAAGGTAGGAGTGACTCTAAATCATTCCTGTAAATGTGTTGAGTACTCTACCACTTTTGTTATCCAGTGTTTTCCTCAACAATTTCTTGCATTTTAAGATTATGCAAATACTGTGAAGAAAAATCTGTCTAGGAATCATAAAATTTCTTTGTAATGTTGCTCACAATGTGGCCTCTTGTTTTATTAGGGTGATGTCTGTCAGGCAAAACAAAACTAAACAGTAGTCTATTCTAGTCCAGCTGAGGAATAATTTTAAAGCCAAAAATGCCATATCGTTTGGATCTGGCTTTTTCTTTGGGGGAAAATCTATATAACCTTCTTATTTAGAATATTCAGTGCATGGAGATTAATTTAAATGTAATAACACTTAATATTTCTGTGGCCCTGGGGCGCCTGGGTGGCTCAGTCGGTTGAGCGGCCGACTTCAGCTCAGGTCATGATCTCCCAGTCTGTGAGTTCGAGCCCTGCGTCGGGCTCTGTGCTAACAGCTCGGAGCCTGGAGCCTGTTTTGGATTCTGTGTCTCCCTCTCTCTGACCCTCCCCCGTTCATGCTCTGTCTCTCTCTGTCTCAAAAATAAATAAACGTAAAAAAAAATTAAAAAAAATATTTCTGTGGCCCTTTATCTAAAAGAAAAATATAAAAAAGATTAGATAGTAAGATACTATTTACGAATTGAAGCTTTTCCTTTAAGCTGTTTTAAATTATGCTTAGTTTGTAAGTGGCATAAGACTCTAAATAGCTACCTAAGACCAAAGGCAAATGAAATAGTGGGGTATTAACCTGTACTCATACAAAAATATTTTATAATCATTAGTAGCCAAGGTAATTCCCAGCTGACATTTACTAGAGGAAAGGCGAAGCCTCACGTGACTTGGCTCCTGCCTCAGCTAGGCACTGTAGTACAACCTTAATTTGCTTTTGAATGGGAAACTACTCCTTGTTCAGCGGGTCTCAAACTTCAACAGCATCAATCCCTGGAGGACTTGTGGAAGCATAGATGTATGAGTCCCACCTAGATGGGGCTCCAAAGTTGGATTTCTTACATGTAGCCACGCGATGGTGGTGCTGCTGCTGGGAAAACTGAGAGCCCTGTTGTAGGCGCTATATGGGTCATCGTAAGGGGTCCGGCAGATCCAAGAAGATCCTATTTATCCTACTTGTCTATGGCTAAGAAGAGAATGAAGGTAATTTGTCTGGAAACCTGGAAGTTTGTTTTTCCAAGAAGTTGTTTTATTCTTCCAGAAGCAAACCTAAATAATCTTTCAGATCCCCGTGTCTGCCAAGTACTCGTCTGACTTCTTAAAGTTGTGCTTTGATCAGTATGTGCACCTTCCATACAAAGGAGACAGTTCTCTTTATATTGTGGCAAAAGGGTAATTGTTCTAATCTCATTAAATCCATTGCTTATAACATTTCAAGGTATTTCTTCTTGTTATAAACTTACAGTTTCATTTTTATGTGTGAGAAATTGTATACTGACATAAACAAATCATAAAGAGAATTTTGGACTGGGAGATTTATTGTGACTAGCAGATCATTTCAGTACATTTTTGGTCCCTCGTTCGTTGGTAAATGGTCTTAGGGCTAAGAAGTTAGTTGACTTAAGTGTATTGAGATGAGTGTAAGCTTATCTTAGGACAAAGGCCAAATGGAAAAGCTTATTTCAGTTAAGAAACAAAGAAGAAAATTAAGAAAACAACAACAATGAAATTTTCAATGCTTAATTGGTGTCAAAAGCTCTCTAAACTTGAAGTCTGCCCACAGTTTTACTTTGTTGTGATAGTCAGCAACTTCAGCGCCACTTTAATTACTCTCATTATTAGTGGCCTAGATCTCAGGTACTCCTTTCCTAAATAAAATGTTCCTTGTGGGTATCTTAAAATTCTCTCTGGCTAATTCTTCTCTTTGACATTATTTAGTGTAAACAGCACTTAGTGAAATTTTTAGCGTACATGGGTGTCATTTTTCTGCCCAGTCGGTGGATGGACAGGCAGCCGTCTCCGTACAAGGAAGGACTGAAGAAAGGTGTCAGCTGGGAGACTGTCCAAAGAACGTGTCGATCCCCTTCAGGCTTTATCCTGTTAGATCTTGTACTGGCTCAGGCATATTCATGAACAATCCATGACTTGCCATGGTTTAGTTTTTCCTTAGTTTATTATAGTATTGTTTTTTAAAGTTACATTTCTGTTACTTGCAGATAGTCATGTATCTATGATAAGATATATGTATGTACGTATATATATCTTTTTTTTTCTGACTATAGACAAATAGGTAGATAGATAGATACAGAAAATATGTATCTTTCCTTTCCCTGGATGTATAGGCTTGCTTCTGTTCCTTTGATAGCCACAGTGATTGTGATTTGCTGGATTTCTGTAGGATTTGTTGTTGTTTTGCTTTCCATTCTCCAGTTTGGAATCTTTCTAAGTACTGATACAGTTGCAGTTTTTACAGAATCTACAAGCTTATTCCCTGAGGTTAAAAAGTATATTTGGTGGCTGGTTAGTTAAGGAGAGTAAGACAAGTTTGGAACTCCAGAGAAGTAAAGACAGGGTCTTAGGAAATCATAGTTTAGCTTGTCTTTCCCGCATTAAAGAAGTATCTGTAATGCTATGCATATATTATTTTTAGTGCTCTACCTATGTGAAATACATGATCAGATTTATTAATTTCATATAGTAAAATAAAGTTTAAATAGTGAAATTATTTCTAGCATAAGCCCAACGGGAAAATTAATTATAGATCATTATGTTTCTAGGAAACTAGGGAACTTAGGTGTTTTTGTCTTTTCTAAATTTTAATTTAAAATTTTTATTTATTATTATTACTTTTTTGTAGCTTTTCATTCAGTCCCATGAAGTCTTTAGGCAACGGAACGTGTTATTTTGACAATCGAAAAAGAGCCCTGTAGAGTGCCTGTCTAGCCAAAAGACACCGTGGTTTCCTCGTCCTCTAAGGAAAATGCACGTTTGTGCTCCTGTTAATCTTTTTCAAGGTATCTGGTTATCTGATGACTGAAAGTCATATTGACTAGCTTCTTCTGGGCCAGAGATTTTCCTGAAATTTCCAGAAAATTGCTCCTACTCTTCTTTTTATGTTAACTAATAACATTGTTTCAAAAAATATTTCCATAACTTTTTTCCATTCCCACTTTTGAAGATTGAGTCAAAGATGTAACTAACTGCCCCTGAAACTGGTGTTGAACCCAAGACATACTTCGGTTTTATGCTACCTGTGTCTATCTTCTTCTTTTTTTTTTATTTGCAAAACATACAAAGGAATACTTTTCAAAAATATTAGCATTGTCAGTCAGAGAAAAGGAATTGAATATGATGGATTCCTCTTCTGTCTCTGAACAAACACACAAAGTTTGGGTGTCAGTAATTACCCTTATGAAATGCCTGAGGTTAACAGCACAGTGATTTCTGCAAACAAGAGAAAAAAAGATTCTTACTCTTAGCTAGAGGGAGTTTCTTTAAACCTCGCCCAGAGAACTTACCCAAGAGCCCAGCTGGCTAGACTATAGAGAATGTGGTTTAAAAGTAAAGTTTTCTTCTTTCCTGAAAAAAAAGAAAAACTACTTATAGAAATTCAGCTAATAAGCTGCGCTAAAGCAATCAGTCAGCTAAGCAGGAGCCTCACAGTTTTTTTTTTCTTTCAGCTAAGGATAAGAAAATAAGTTGTAGAGATGTTATAACATTTTAAATGAATCATATGATTTATATTGAAATAAACCCTGGACATTCCTACTTTGTATATATAATTTTGTCATATCAGATCATTTTGGATTCTTTTTCTTCAGTTTTTATAATGATAGGTGGTTCACTGCCATAAAACTGTTGTTTTCAGACTATTTGCCAGTCTAGAACAATCTCTTTTTGGGTCCATGGAAGCAATAAGAGGAAATTCAAAGAAGACAGATCCTTTTGTCTCCAGGGTAATAGATGCCAGGGCTCAACATATGTTTCAGTGGGAAGTTTGAGTAGCTTGTCTATAAAGTTGTGAAATTTGCTTCCAGTTCCCCCTGTGTATGGTGACATTTCCTTCCTAGAATACCAGTGATCATTTCTTCACTTTTTCTGATTGATTGATTGATTGATTGATTGATGGCTCTGAGCTAGTTATCACCACACAAAGGAGAGAACAGCTTGTCTTAAGTGCTACTGATAAATTTATTTCTCTTTTAACACTCCTTTGAAACAAGCATGAAGATGAGCATTTGAAAATGACAAATGCTAGCAGTGTGGTCATCTGTGATCACTTGTCCTGTTTTTTGTGATTCTGAACTCACTCTCTTTACTGTTTGGTTGCCAGAGATGCGGAAATGCCTTCCTGAGTACCTCCATGTTGGACTAGTTTTCATTGTTAACACTTGTTCAGCTGATTTTTTAGAGCAACTTTTGAACAAATTTGGAAAATTAGAATCTTTGAATTACAATTTAAATAATGTTATTTTAATAGAGCTTATTGTTATTGTTATTATTTTGATGTATATATCTGGAACATTCCAATAGACTGAATTTGGAATGGAAAGCCATCATATCACAAAGATTTTAAGGGTTAAGAGTTTTCAACCAGTGGGAAGTAATGATTGAGAAGCAGGAAGAACTAATGAGGTGATGGTATTGCTGACTGTGACTCCCGGTACAGAGCAAACACAAAACCAAACTCTTGGAAAGCCACTGCATTAAAAACAATAACAGGGGTGCCTGGGTGGCTCAGTCAGTTAGGCATCCGACTCTTGGTTTCAGCTCAGGTCATGATCTCATGGTTTTGTGAGTTTGAGCCCTGCATGGGGCTCTGTGCTGGTAGTGTGGAGCCTGCATAGGATTCTCTCTCTCCCTCTCTCTCTGCCCCTCTTCCCGCTCATGCTATCTCTGTCTCTCTCAAAAATAAATAAACTTAAAAAAGTAACAGACTTCCTTGGCCCGAGAAAATTATGAAAATTAATATATTATATATGAAATAGCATCCTTATTGTTCCTTGTTCACACAAATAATCAGCACTGTGCTTATTAAGGTTCATATCATGTTTGTGTGTGTGTGTGTGTGTGTGTGTAGGACAAAGAGCTCTGAGAATGACCTTCTGAATATCAAGTACTAAAGTTTTGCAGCCCAGATTAAAGGACCAAAGGCAGCTGGTGTTCTAAACATTTGGAGTACCGCCTGCCCCACCCCGACCAATCCTTTTCTTTTTTGGTTATGTTTAAAACGACTCTGTTTACTCACCAGCCTTCTACACGAGTGTATAGTCCCCCCCTAGGCAGTCACCGATCTATTCACCTGGATGTGCCCTAGTGTCACGCAGCCAGACCACTACCATGCCTTGTCCACAGAAACTGTGGAATAATTACACACTGAATTAAAGTCTTTGTGCCTAATCTATTTATAGAGAACAGAAGTAAGTGATGACAATTCATCAAAGCCAAGTAGCTAGTGAAGGGTTTGATCTTATTCACTTATTTACATTTGATTAATAAATACTTCAAAACACATGTGGTCATCATATGTAGAAACATCTAAATTTGCAGTGACTTAGCTAGTTTTTTAACTTCAATCAGGATGAAGCATATTCCTGACAATTCTTCTGCAGCTGTGGAACAGAGAAAGTAATGGCATTTATTTCTGTATAGTACAAAAATCTAACTTGTGATCTAAGATTTTCATTATTACAGTGAAGGAAATTGCTGAAGAGAATGTAGCCAAGGCCTTCCTAGTAGGCAACAGCCTTTTCTCTTTTTCTATATCTTATACCACTTGCTTTATTAATACTCACATTAAACCCACATATATGTACATTTTTTTAAGTAGGCTTTGCTCCCACTGTGGAGTCCAACTCAGGGCTTGAACTCATGACCCTGAGATACAAGACCTGAGCTGAGATCAAGAGTCGGACACTTAACAGACTGAGCCACCGAAGCGCCCCTGTATATACATTTTTGATGTCAGGTTTTTGTGATACTTTAGTGCATTACTGGGTTATCAACTCCATAAGGGCATGCACCATAAATTATGCATCATTGTATTTTATGCAGCATCTATTGGAATGCTTTGCACATAGCAGTTTCTTGCATATTCAGTGACTAAAAACGTATTTTCCATGGGAAGATCTGTTCATTAGAAGCAGCACTGGAGAGAAGTTAAAGATTATGGACTCTAGAATTAGATCACTGCCTGCTTGGATTCCTGGTTTGATCATCTTTTATGCTTGCAACCTTGAGTGAATCACAAAACCTCTTCTAAGCCTCATGAACTTATAAGGAGTAAAGGGTACAATGCAGGTAAGTATTAGAGCAGTGCCTGGCTCATAGTTAGTGCATCCTCTATGTTAGTTTTTGTTCTGCATTTCCTACTGTAAATCTTGCCTTCTGGCTAAATGTGTTACAATGATGGAATTTTATGAAACTCTGGGATTTTAACTTTCTTCTAGATTTCCATAACAACAATGTGAAACTTAGGATACCTTTTATATTCATGTCAATATTACAGTAGAACAGATGCTCTTATCTATGTATGCTCTTTTTTTAAGTTTATTTATTTATTTTGAGAGAGACTGAGAGAGAGAGAGAGAGAGAGAGAGAGAGAGAGAGAGAGAGAAAGAGAACACAGGAACACAAGAAGGGGAGGGTCAGAGTGAGAGGGAGATAGAGAATCCCAAATAGGCTCTGTCCTGTCATGCAGAGCCTGGGTGGGGCTCTTGAACCCCGAGGTCATGACCTGAGCTGAAACCAAGAGTCAAATGCTTAACTGACTGAGCCACCAGGCATCCCAATGTATGGTCTTTTGATTCTTCTCTACTTGATATTACTTTTCATTTGGTATGGTGGAGTTCGAGAAGAATTAAAATTTTGTTTATCATTTAGATATTCTGGTAGTATTTTAATGTCACCATTTTTAATTAAAGAAGTGTCAAAATCTTGTCTACAATGCATACTGACAAATACCAGAGGGATTTTGCTGGTTCTCAGTGTTACAGCTAGGGAATAGAGTATGCCTAAGTGAAGCTATGTCAATCATTTCTTTTTTTTGAAGTTCTTGAGGAAGGTATGCACATAAGGAATAATGACAAACAAGATGTCAAGTGTGTTTTACGTCTGCTGGCCAGCAGTCTGGTCCTCCAAAGCTGAGCTCTCTGTTCAGTTCTGTCAGAGGATCTGCTTCACATTCATGACCCTACCGGTCTTCTCTTTATCATTTAGCTTGTGCAACTTCTCACTTAGCTACTGAGTCTACATCTGTTAGACCTTTGAGGGACCAAGTCTCTATGTGGGAAGGAAGAGAAAATGAGAAGGCATGGCCTTGAGAGGCCTTGGCAATGTTTACCAACCCCACTCTCAGGACGCCTGTGGGTTTCTGTCCACCAGTGAATGCAGTGAAACAGTGTCCTAGATGTGACCAACCAGATTTGTTTTTCCTCTTCTGAGGCAGGGGAAGGGACATGGGAAAAGAAGAAAGACATCTCTGGTTAAGAAGAGAAAAGGCAAAGTTTCCTCCCAGTAGAGGCTGAAACACGTGTTCTCCCAAAGAGATAAATCCTGGCTTTAGACGTGAAATAGTTTAATACATGGAGGTTTGCATCATTACTGTTATGTAATGGCCAAAACAAGTGCATGCACTTTACAGAAATTAAACCCCCTTTTTAATTTTGATATCTAAATACTCTTAATATTGTCCTTACTTGTACATTTATTTTCTTTGCTGTTAATTTGTATAGTTCTGAAGCCCTCTGTCAACAGAAAATACTTTAATAATCTTAGGTTATTAAAAATAGCTTTATATATTTTTAAATACATCTTGCATGTTTCTAAAGTGAGGATTTTTATGTGTCTGTAAAAGCTCTGATAACGAAAACATTTCTCAAATTTTGGTCATTGCCTTTCTAATTCATTTGTTTATTTTTAAATTTTGTTTATTTTAAAGGCACTAGAAACTAGATTTATTTAATTGTGACTCTGAATCCTTTAATTTGTATCTATGGAATCCCTAGCTTTATAGTAGCTGATAATTAGAGGAAAATTTAATATTAACTAAGTGGAGGTAGTTTTAATAAATATTATTTCTTGTTCTTAGTGTGAAAATGTGGATTTCATTGTTCTATATATACATTTTAATATATGAATATGATAATAGGTGATTTTTAATTCTCAGTTAAGAAATTTGCGATATCTTGGGCTTTTCATGTAACATAATGGAGGGATAGTGATTTTGTTGGTGGTAATAGCAAAAAACAACAACAAAAGAGCTCAGAGGACAGATGATTGTAGAAGGAAAATACCATTTATTTTACCAACTGCCAGGTGACAAACTGATCAAATTTTGCATGTTATCTTACTTAACTCTGACACTAACCCTGTACTATTGATATACATGAAAAGGAAAAAATATGGCTTATACAGAGGATGAATAGTTTGCTCAAGAGCATTCCTTGAATAAGGTGGTACAGAATGAATTTTAACTCAAGGTTTTCAGGCTTCAAAGATATATAGATCTAGATCTAGATATAGATATAAATATAGATATAGATATAGATATATAATATTTACTCTGTGCTTAAAGATGTATCAGTAATGTGACTTACGCAGTGGGACTTTTCTTCCCGTGAGATGGGAATCTTTCTACTATCACGTAAGGAAATGTGGACTGGCCAACTGGAAGAGGAGACCATGGGGAAGGAAAGACCTCCAGTGTTCTCACCAAGCTATCACAACCATTCCAGTTGAAGTCCCAAATATGTCAGTGAGACCGTTCTGTGCTATTGAAGTTAGAGCAAAACACCAACCTACCCAATGTAAAAAGTTATGGGAAATACAGGGAAAGAATTATTCATTATTGTTTTAGGTAATTAAGTTTTAGGATGATTTGTTATGCAGTAGAAACTGACTGATACACATGAAGTAGTTTTTAAATGAAAAGTGTGAGCTAAGTTACAAAGAATGTTTTAGAATTCTTAATTGGGAAGAATTGGAACAATGTGATAAAGTGAAAAAGGAGTGTTAGCCTCAAATTCAAAGACAGCAACCTAAACAGTACATAGTATGTGTCTTGTACTGTGCTAATTTATTTTTTAACATACACGATCACTTTTAGTTCTTACCACTATCTCATGGGGTGGATGTTATTTATCTCTATTTTACAGGTGACTAAACCAAGATTCAGAATAATTAAACAACTTATCCAAGGTCATGACACTTAATAAGTAGCATTGCCAGGGTTTGAAATCTCATGGGGCTATTTGAAAGTCTTCTATTTAGCTTTCAAGAAGCCTTAAGATAGAAGTCATGGAAGAGTGGAAGAAGTGATATGAACAGAGGAAGTTCACAGGCAGATTTGCTTGGCTAAAGCTGTCCACTCAAATTATGAGAACCTGTCATTTTCTGATAGGGCAGCCTTACCTCTTTGTTAAAAATGATGGATTGGTAGGAAATATCCTGTGGTAAAGTTCAAGAAGATTATAGGATTAGGTGAGAAAGGGGAAAAAAGTTAAATGGAGAAGGAAAGTAAATGAGAGAAGAATATTGAAAAAAAATCCATGTGACAATTCTTGGCTGGGTCGAGTAGCCAGCCTAAGAAGTGAAGAGGCATATGAAATATGTTCGTGACAGTCTGAACCCAGGATTTAAGAGAGGAGAGAGCCATGGTTGGCAGATAATTTAAAAAATGAAGAATCTCAGCCTTATTCTTACAGCAGTCTCTTCATTAGCCTGGATACCTTGTCTTGGGCCATTTATATTCTCCTTGTGCCTGATAGACTTAAACTAATTTTGACTAGCTTATTATGAGCAGATGTTCATGTCATATATTAGCTATGATAAATTCACTTTTTCCCTCTTTGTCTTCTGTTTTAGATGAATTGAAAACAGTATTGACAAGGTTTAACTTAAGTTTATAGCATACAAACTGCTACAATTTTGCAGAAGGTATTATTTGAATTACACAGTTAAGAGGCATCAGTGGTATAAGCATCTCAAATCAAACCTCGCTCACAGGAGGAAATAAAACCATCAGGAGCCACATCTTTGAATCATGAGTATCTTAATGTGCGTGTAATGGCAGCGACCTTCTCCACTGAACAACGTATGTGTAGATCTTTTCTTAACCAAAGAGTAATATGGCATAAACAAATTAAAAGTGGTGTCACATGACTTCACAATCAAGTAACCAGAATAAATTAGTTTGATTTCATGTGGAAAGCAAATTCATTATTGCCAAGACAGTGATTCAGTGCTCTATGCTAAATGAACTAGATGTGGATGTTTAACAGTCAATTTGCACTGTGTGTTTCTGTTAAAAAAAATTAAACTATAGTTATAAGAAAACTCTTTAAGATTTTAAAACTGAATGGGAAATCTTGGTATAAGACCAAATAAATAGAGTGTTTTGTAGTTATAGCAAGAATTAGCTGAACACTTATTCCATGGAAAGTAACCCCGTCTCTGGAGTAGATTTATGTCTGTCATCCCTGTTTCACAATCTTCTTTGCTACATTTAAGATACTAATGATTTGGAGACCATGTGGAATAACTTAATGAACTACACATGTTTAATGGAAACACTTTCATTACCAGTCTTAATCTATTTCAGAATCTCTTATAGAAACTCTCTACTATCAAAACATTTTCCATGAAAATATATTGAAAAATCCAATAAAACTCCAGATATATATTTTGCCTTTACAGAACATAGCAATAAAATTTATTAACTTTGTGTAACTCTTTACATTGTTGTTCTTTTTTTTTTTTTTTTTTGTTTGTTTGTTTTAAGTAGACTTCATGGCCAGCGCAGAGCCCAACACAGGGTTTGAACTCAAGACCCTGAGATCAAGACGCAAGCTGAGATCCAGAGTCTGATACTGAACCAATTGAACCACTCAGGTGACCCAACTCTTCACATTTTTATTGTGCTTCCATCCATGGGGTTCATTTGTTCTTCCTTATATTGGCATGGCCTAGGTAGGGCAGATGAGATTACACCCATTTTACATATGAGGTGACTGAGACTCAGAGACATAAAGTCTCCTAATTATGGTCACTCTGCCATCAAGAAATGAAAAGAGGAATAGAAGACAAATTCTCTAATTTTGAGAGAAAATCTTTTTACAAATTTTTATACTGTTTGTTCTCTGTAGTACTAAATATGTTTTCTACTCATCTAAGTAAAAGTTACCTAAAGCATCTAAAAGAAAGAGTTATCTAAAAGAAGCATCTAAAAGTCTTTCGGAGACTGACAATGATTAAGAATAGTTTAAAGCAAGAAGTTTATATATTTCCAGAAATGTAGCTAAACCTATAGCTTTAATTCCAAGCATATACCGCAGCATCTTTGGAAAACAATTCCTATGTAAATTTGATTCTCATTTTCAAAAATTATAGGTTCTAGGAATTTGGGGGTTTGTTTACTCAGGGCAAAGCCAAATGTATAGATAGATCTTCAAGATAGGACTGTAAATCTTGTGAGAAAAGCCTTTTCTATCACATTCCCATCAGTTAGATATTTTAGAGAAGATAAATAAAACATAATCTATGGCTAACAATAACTTTGAACTGGGAAAGAAGCCATATTTCATGTTAAGTAATTTAGGTGATTTGAATTTGAAGACACAATAAAATAAAAACAACAAATACTGGGGCAGTTGGACTAGCAGGCACTGAGTATTAATCTTTTCAGGTTTTTCCAGGGTATTATTGGTGTGATTCCCATTGATTTTAATAGAAGTCCCATGTAGAAGTAAGAATTCTATAAACATTGATAGTGAACTATAATAACATTATAGTTCTGTCAACTGAATAAAATATGCTTGATTATGTTTGACTTAAATTCAGAAAAACACATGCCGAAGAAAACACTAACTGAAATTGTTCTCTGACAGTGTTCCTTTATATGATCACTAAGAGTTGATATTAATATAGTTTGAATAAAAAGTCTAGGAGAGTATTTGAGACAATTACATAGAAGTAGGTATAATATTTTTGAGGATTCCCCAACATTTATAAAAATGCACACAGTCTAGATATAATGTGACTTACCATAAGATATTAACATTTGTTTTTCTTTTGTGTTCTATAATAAATTATATTGAGTTTAATTTAAATCTAGAAAAAATTTCAAAATACAAATTACCAGGTCACACCCCAGACATGCTGAATTAGAATTTCCAGAGGTGACACTGGGAGATTTTTATTTAAAAAAATTGCTGGGAAAAAAAGAATTGGGATTCTCCTAATTAGCTTGTTTTGGGGGTTCATTGAAGCTAATTTACTAGTAATTTTCTATTCCTGCTCTTGGCTACCTCCCTATTTTTTCCCCTAGACTTTCAGAAATTACCATTTCAATACCCCATTTTCACTGATAATTCCTATTCCTCTTTGTTCCCCTACATTTTGCTAGGAGCCTGCAGGGTCTTAAGTTTTCTTTAAATATCCACTTCCTGCTTGACCATTCTCACTTTCATTCTGTCTCCTCATCTCACTTTCATTAGCAACATTGAGTTTTCCAACTGGCCTTACAAGAACCATTCAGACTTTCCTATAGACATTGTAACTTGAGTGTACTCATACAACTAGAGGCAAAAAAACTGGCAAGGGCCAATGTCAAATTTTTGGAAACTATTCCTAAGTGAATAAAAATATGTATAACGATTCATTTACTCATCCATGTGTCCCACAAATGTTTCTGGGCTTATATGCTGTATCTTGGTGTTGTGCTACATTCTGGGAATTCACTGATGAACTTAACTCCTGCTCTCATGGGAATGCTATTCTAATGGAAAAGACAAAAATACTTAATTAAGCAAACAAATAATTTGAGAGAGTGGTAAGTGCTTTGAAAAAATATGTAGCAACATAAGATGTTTATCTCAACACAATTAAAATGGCTAATAATTTTAAAAAGTTGGACTAAAATATAATCAACCTGAGGAACATCATTCAATCATTTATAATTTGCTATTATCAAGACTGCTCCACTAAAGGTAGATAATACTTATGATGCAATATTTAGTGAAAAATATAGGATAAAGGTGTATCATTATGTCTCTGTAAAGCATGTAGAGAAGAAATCAACATTGGAAGAAAATCCATTTTTGAGATCATGTAATTTTTATGATTACAATGTTACTTTGTATTTATTCATTAAAAAGCATGGAATGTGAAAAAATAGAGATTATTTGATGTCCTGTTAAGCAAGGAGTCCTATTACCTGGTTTACCTCTCCACTACTGCACTTGATTTTTTTCCTTCCTTCCTTCCTTCCTTCCTTCCTTCCTCCCTCCCTCCCTCCCTCCCTCCCTCCTTTTCTTTTCTTTTCTCTTCTTTTTTTTCTTTTCTTTTCTTTTCTTTCCTTTTCTCTTTCTTTCTTTCTTTTTGATTTTTTTTTAAATGGTAAAAGTGAGGCTTTAAGGTATATTTTGAGTCATCAAAGAAAAGATGATACTTTACTTCACCCTAATTTCTGTGCAAAGTATATTTTATTGTGGTTTAATTTTTCATAATCACTGATATATACATGGAATTAAGTAGGATAATAATCTATTAACCAGAATATATGATCAACCAGAACACATCATTTCCTGATATCCTAGATAAGACCAAAATGAATAAATTAAACCTCAACTCCAAACTGCTTTTTGTTACTTCTCAATTTCTTAGAAGATGTTGGTTCCCAAATTAGAATCCTGCAAAGTTATCCTGAGAGCATAGAGATTTGTTTCTTCATTTCACTTCCAAGTTATTGAGTGCCTATTCTTCTCCTGTTACTGGATATTGGGGACAGAGAATTGCTAATAGGTCTTTTGTGTGTGTGTGACTGATACTAGTAGTTCAAAACATACAGTATTCATTAAAAATAAAATAAAATAAAATAAAATAAAATAAAATAAAAGGGTGCCTCGGTGGCTCAGTTGGTTAAGCCTCCAACTTTAGCTCAGGTCATGATCTCAGTTTGTGAGTTGGAGTCCCATGTCAGGCTCTGTGCTGACAGCTCAGAGCCTGGAGCCTGCTTCAGATTCTGTGGCTCCCTCTCTGTCTGCCCCTTCCCCGCTCATGCTCTGTCTCTCTCTCTCTCAAAAATAAGTAAACATTAAAAAATATTCAAAACATAAAATATTTGTGCAAGACTATCATATCAATGATTATAAGATGTATTGTTGAATTAAATACAGGTACAGTGCTGAAAAAGAAATAATGATATTAAATATGGGTAATGAAATTTTTAGTTACATCTCAAATAAAACAAATTAAAATGTTAAATATGCCTCAGGATCAAAGGTATATGGTACATTTTCTGGAGGTGGTTCACAAATTTACCTGCAGGTGACCCAACTGTAATAAAATTCCTGGACTGATCCAGGAATTTGATTCAGCACAGATCCTGGACTGATACTTGGAGGCAGCTGCGGCAGACAGCAGGTTCCTAAATGGGGATGTGTTCTATTTGGATATAGATATTTCATCAATGTGTGGTGAAATTACAAAAGAAAATAGCAAACTTTTCTCAACAAGAAATTATTATAATTTAGAGAATAAAATGTCCTTTCTTTATGAACTGATGATTATTGTTATGTAGGCTTTCTGTATTTGCTTTAATGTGCTTGGCAAGGTAAAATACTAGTAATTTTATGGCGGCCTCCCAAAGAATTTTGGAAAGTTCTTGAATTTATGAAATTCAATGAGTATAAATGCTCTGGTGGGAATAAAGGTAGACTTACTATCAAAAGGACTGGGACCAGTTTTGCTCTGTCAATAGCTCTGTGTTCTTGAATATGCCTGAGTCTCCATTCCTTCATTTGTAAAATAGCTTCAGTCCACAGTACATAAGCAATACTACATCAATGACACAGTATTTGTCTTTCCACATACGTTCCTGCTCTGCAACTGGCACTGTTTAATTTAGGTGATTGTGTTTGGTCAACTGTATTGTTTAATTCCAGTTAATTAGCCACTCCAGGCTAACTTCCCTTGAAACCTTAAAGTTCCATTTGTACCCTGATAGAATCCTCAAGACACTTTCATAACCCTTTTGCAACAGTCCTACACCATATGATACTAACTTAGCATTTCCTTATGTCGTCTGAACCTCTCTTAACAATCCTTATTCCAGCATTAAAAACATTTCCTGAGCACACGGTGCTTAAGCTTTTTCTTTCCTCTTTGGGTGTATACATGGAGGCTTTTCCATAAGAGATATCAGCCACCCTAACTGTCTGGGATGATACACTTGGACCTGGGCATAGGGTTTATGCTATCCAGTTTAGATTGAATTCATGTGGTATCTCGTGTTGTTCATTGCTGTGATGGTTACTTTGTTTGGAAATTGATGCTATCTGTCCTTCAATTCTTTGAGTGACACAAAAACATGGCACCCTGAATGCCAATGAGCATGGATTATAGAATGAAAATAAGGTACAGAACCATAAATTCTCCAGCCTGCAAATCATCATTAGATCATTAAGAATCCAGGACCCTGAGGAAACATGAAGAGAAACAACCCTTGAAAACTGAAGAAGGAGCAGTAATCACCTCTCTATATTAAGAACCACAAGGCTCTCACTATAGGAAATGTTAGAATGGAAGATAAAAATTGGTGAGTTGAATATTATTTTTATTAGAATGAATTTTCAGGTGGAATGTCAATTTATTTTTGAATCTGCAATCTCGCCAAATCTAAATCTCTCATATATAGTACTTTTAAATTTCATCTCTTGGCTTGTCAAGAATTTTCATACTACTCTTCTAAAATAAGATATCTACCTAATAATGGAAGCATTTATCTCAAAATACAGCATTTAAATTACTACTTTGAATGACTGCTGAAATTAATCTAACCTCAAGTTTATATACCTTTATAATTTTTTTTTTATTTTGACAACATGGTTTCATAAGCTATGATTAGTTCAGGGATTTTGTGGGTGTAATGTACAAGATAAGCAGGTTGAAAAGTTTTTTTGACTTATCAAAGCCACATTTTGTGAAGTAAGGAAATGCAGCTTTCTTGACTGGCATCTCCATAATTATTTGCACAATTTTTAGAGCTATTTGACAATTTCCCATTTGTCTTTAAAATAAGAGATCTATAGGGAGAACAGCCCCAGACCTTTAAGGCATTTTAAAAATCTTCCATGAACAAACAGTATTTAAGGCCAGAGGGGGAAAATTGACACCTTTTGGATTTTTGGGTCATATCATAATTCTACGATGCCAGATCCACTGAAATTTTGGCTCTAAGGGACATTTTGACATCATTCTTAGTCTCTTTGAATTAACATTTAAATATTTATGCAATTTTTCAGTCTAGAAGAGGAACTGTAAGACTTCCCTGAATGAGAGGTTAAGCAAAGGTTATGATGTTACAAATTAGAACTAAATAGGACACTGAAACTGAGAAACTGGAATCCTGTTAGTTAGACTAATAATGAATCAAGTCAATGAGACAAAGGGTCCCTCAAGGTGAGGTTTGCTAGAGTCTGAATATAAATGGCCATATTATTATTAATGCATCCATTCATGAAAATACTGTAATACTAGTTTATGCCATAGAGAAGACAAAGTATGGGCTTGCGTGAAGGTACGGATAAAGGAGAAGTATTCTTCTTAATTTGAAGAAAGTTTAATAAAGAGACAAATTAAGTTTGCCAAATTTGTAATTTGCATTTTTTTTTAACTTCCAACGGGGCATTCCTATTGGTTCATCTTAAAATAAAGCATTAAAACAAGCTTAATTTCTAGGATCCATTTGAAGCATTCAATTGTAACATCCTTTTACGTAAACGGTTTTTATTCTCCTGGTCCTTTTCTGCCCATATACTTGGAGGGATTGAAATAATGTAAAAATTACAATGATATTTTTGTTCTCCTACCCAAAGTTTTTATCCCTACTTTTAAGTATAAGTGAAAACGGACTTTTTCTGGCCTGTAATTTTGAAGACACTTCAGAATTATATACAAGGAAACTTGAACATTTCACAAATTTAAATCTGTCTTAATCATTTTGCTTCATCTTTATATTTGAAAGATTATTTCTGTGTAATTAGTTTTTGTAGAAATGACATCCTCTGATCAAAGGTTTTGGAAGTTAAAGGTCTTCTACTAAGTTTGGAGCTGAAGAAAAGAGCTGGCAGTTGAAAAGATCAACTTCACCTTAAGTTTACTGAATGAAATGATTTTATATGAAGCTGAAAATAAAAACAAACCTGCTTTGCCCCCAAATTTGGTTATCTTTCTCTGCAAGGCTATAAGAAGTCATACTGTGCTGAGAATGATATTGTTGCAGTAACATTTAATGTTGTTTATTGAAACTTGAAGTTTAAAAATTGAATTAGATTCACATTGTTCTGCTTTAGCGAACTTTATCTGGAATGTGATGCCAATAAAATTTCTACAAATACTCATTTATATTTTCTGATGTTTTAGTAGATAAGCCTGGACACACATTAATTTTAATATAGTACGTATCAAGTTGTTTGTCTCACTCTTTCCAAAACAGAAGAATTTAGATATATTTAGCACCAAGGAGAAGGTGCATATGAATGAGCATTGTAGCTGAGTTAAGCACTGTAAATAACCATCTATTTATTTTGTACTGTTTTTGAACCTGGTTCTGTATCAAGTTACGGGAATATAACACGTGCTAAACAGATGAAGTTTCTGCCTTCGTGGAACATACTGTCTAATATTATTGGAAACTTTATTAGTAATAAATAACTTGTTCTGAAGTCAGTCAAAAATGTTGCAAAATCTTTTACAATCAAGGATCTTGTTAATTCTGCCTCTCCAATGTCCTGCTCAAAGTCCTTATATTTTGAAAGACCTGCTGATAATTCAGGCTCTACATATAAATAACATTTCCCATTTGAAAACTCGCAAAATGTAGATGCCGGTGACAATCAAATTTTCAATCACATTATCATAACCATTTTCATATAGTGAATTAAAATTGATGAAGCATTTTCTTGAGTAAATATGCTTTAAGCACTCTGGAATTGTTCATAAATTCTGGGGAATTGCCCAGAGTGAACACCATGCAATAACAAAGTGTACCTTCTTAGGTTCTTTGTTGCATTGGTTCTGGGGTTTATTAGTCAATGCACTTAAAACTGTCAGAACATTATGGTTTCTCAATTCCCTTCACTCCTTAGCCTCCTCATGATGGTTTTTGATTCAGGCACTCTACACATAATTCAAGGGCACAATCCAATCTAGAAGAATATTTACAGTCCCACTCTTTTATAACCTCACTTCAGATTGCGATCAACTTGACAATCCCTAACCCTTTGAAAACCCGTCTTCGTTTGAATCGTATAGAATCATTTTCTTCCATTTTTTTCCTTCTCTTCCTTCTGTTCTTTGATCAATCCTTATTCCTTTTTCTTTTCTTTTTTTAATGTTTATTTATTTTGAGAGAGAGAGAGAGAGAGAGAGAGAGAGAGCACGATCGGGGAAGGGCAGAGAGAGAACGAGACACAGAATCTGAAGCAGGCTCCAGGCTTTCAGCTGACAGCACAGAGCCCGACACGGGGATCGAACTCACGAGCCAAGAGATCATGACCTGAGCTGAAGTCGGAGGCTTAACCGACTGAACCACCAGGCACCCCAATCCTTATTCCTTTTTTCTTATGTATAAATGATTTTCCCCCCAAAAAATTCACCTTTGATCTACTTCTATTCACAACTTGCATGCTCTTGTTAGTAACTTTCATTTGCACTTATGATGTCAAATGCAATTTACAACTTCAGAGAACTCACATACCCACATTTGCTATCCTCCTGTTTCCAGACCCATATCACCCATTGTTTGCTGGATATGTTCATCTCGATATTTTGTAGGAGCTTATCTATAGCTAAACTTTCCTGCAGTTAACCTCCCTATGTCCCCCAAACATATCCAAACACATACATAGACAATCAAAATGTTTCTCTTATGTACTTTAAATCTTTCCTATAGGAATTAGTATTAAATTGTATTGATGCGCACCCTTGCTAACTTCCCAGACCAGTTCATCACAAAATTCAGTCTGAAGTATCTTTTGTACCTTCCATTTCCTCTGTTTCCTCTAATTTAGTTAATCTCATTCCATCCTACAGTTCACACACATTTCTTGAGCTCGGTATTAGTTTTCTAGGGCTGCCATAACAGTGTTCCACAAACTGGTTGGCTTAAATAACAGAAACCTATTATCTCACAATTCTGCAGGCTGGAAATTTGAAATCAAGGTATCAGAAAAGGTACTTTTTTTCTGGGACTTGTGAGGACCTCTTCTTATGTTCCTCTTCACATCATCTCCCGTGTGTCTGTTGCTATATCTAAACATTTTTTTTTATAAAGAAAATAGTCATATTGGATTAAAAAATTAGAATGTCATTAGGCTCACCCTAATTACTTCATTTTAGCTTGGTCACCTCTGTAAAGACCCTTTCTCCAAATCAGGTCATATTCTGAGGTATTGGGAGTTAGAACTCCAATGCACACTTTTTGGGATGACACAATTCAACACATGAAAAACTCCTACCATGTGCCAGGCACTGTTCTAGACACTGAGAACACCATGCAGAGGGAGAGGTCTCTATCTCATGGGGCTTAAAACCTAAGAGTAGGAAACAAATGACAAATTGTCCTTATAAGTGAACAATATAATTTAACCTAGTACTAAGCACTATGGTTAAAATAAAGCAGAGTGATGCTGTTCCTTTTTGGGGACTTTTGTAATAACTTCCTACTTCCCTCTGCCACCCTCCACTCTACCTATTGACTCTACAACATTACTTTTATAGTTCAGTATCAGCAATTAGAACCCTGCATTATAAATTATCTGTGTATATGTATATCCCTAAAACCAGTGAGCTCATGTCTCTATCCCCACCAAATAGCATAAATCCTGGCACAGGGTGGGTTTTCATTACATATTTGTTGAATGAGTTCATTTTCTAGTCTCTACTTTGCCCCATGCAGAAAATTCAAATAGGAATAAAAATCACAAAAGCAATGCTCTCTAAGCAGAGATACCTTTTTTGGCTTGTCTACTGTATATAAAAGAATGGTTAATAAGGAGGAATTCATCTTATATTGATAGCTATCTGTAAATACAACTTAAAGGATTCAAAAGTTGAGGGCTTTTGATGATAATAGAAGCATTAAGTAGCATGGTTGAACTCACATTCTAGAATAAAAACAAGATAGTAATGCTAATCACCTGTAGAGTTTATATACTGGTAAGCTCTGATAGAATTGTCTATGTTTTCCTCATTAGGGATTGGTGGAAAACCTTTAGCCAAATTTGGCTTCATCAAACATTGTCTGTCTTATGGTCTAGCTCTTAGTTTTCTTCTTGGGTAACTCTGTACTGGTGATCATGTTCATTGTGTTATACACAATTTGACCCTGCTATATTAACCGTAAAACATTCTCAGAATTTACTTCTATATTTGCTTCAAGTTCATTCTTGCACATACTTTATATCAATGGTGTTTCCAAGTAGTGTTTGTTTCTTTCTAGTAAGAACACTTTTTTGAACAGGATTGGCTTTGGTAACTTTTTGCTCTGTCCTCACATGACCTCTTGTTAATGATGGGTAGGACATAATTAACCTGGCAGGAAATGTAATGGAAGGAATTTCTATGGAAGAATCAAACTGAAAGGGACAACCCCATTGGGTAGAACTATGAACTCAACAGTAATGTCTGCAACTGCCTAGAAGTCATAGGACCTCTGTTTGTGCGTTACTTGGCCTCTCACAAGTGACATCTGCTTTTTCTCCTCACAAGATTACTGAGTGATAGATGAGAAAGTATTTGTGGAAGTGAAAAGTGTCATATAAAGGACTATGGTAGTACAATTATGATGACTTGTTGAGGACCCAATGGCTGATATGTAATGAGTAAGTTTGAAGACAGGGCTCAAAATGAATTTCGGCCCCAAGATACTGTCTCTTTGCACCGAGTTTGGCATTTTAAGAACAGAGAGGAAGAGACATGATTTTTTTTTCTTTTTCAACTTGTGAGCCAAAAACCCTCTGACAACCTTGTTTCTGAATATTTTTTGTTGCACAATCAGGAGAAGGGATAGCTTGAAACCCAAGCAGAGATGTGCATGGCAGTGGGGCACTCAGCTGGGTAAAAGAAGTTGACATAATGGACAGCTGGGAGAGAGGAGAATTGTGAGAAAGCAGAAGAAAAGTTGTGTAAAAACCCTGGAGGTTTGTGCTGTGATTTGGATGGAGGTGGCTGTGGTTTACAAAGGAAATGGGTCTTGGAAAAAGAGATTTGGCAAAGTGTTTTTGAAAGCTAAATATTGGATCCCCCTTAATGTTCTTTTAAGACCTGAAATAAATTCTGAATTTCCTTTCTAATTATTTGACAGCTGGATTTGGCTTCCTTGAATTCTACTCCATGCATTGACTGGATGATGCAAGGAGTCACATTTCAGGGGTCAGTTATCAATATAAAGGTAAATAAAGAAGAAGTCTGGATAGAGGGTCTGGATAAATCTAGCATTTGAATTTTTCAGTTTCAAATTTGCCTTCATTACTGAGTTTGAAGAGTTGGTAGCCAAAATTTTGGGTAATGACTAAAGTAAAAGAGCAAATACTGATATTAGGATTCCAAGAGTAACTGGTACTTCCATCCTCTTTTTAACCAGAGGTACCAAATGCAGAAATACCGAGACGTAAATTTGGGGCTTTGGAGGAAACATTTCTGCTTCCAGGCCACTGAGACATCATTTAGTAAGCTGCTTCTCCAGCACTGACTGGAGCTGCCAAATTTCTATGAATTTAGGATTAGAGTCAGAAAAGGAATTCAATCTATTTCAATTATTAGCCGAAATGGTGTGTCTGGCTGAGTTCTTATGAAGAATGAGTTCATTAGTGCTGAATGCCACCTATGAAAATCAGCCTTCTTTCACTATCCATGTCTGCAGGACCAATATCTCGTGGGTAGAAGTCCTCCCATCTGGCTTTCAATTTGAAGATCAATCACTGGCTGTGATTTTTAAGTAGCAGTGCCTCTCCTGAGCTGGACATATGGATGCATTCCCTGAAGACGGTCTGGATTATGTGTGTGTCTACATAATGCAAACTGAAGAGTGCTGAAGGGTCTTTCAATCTTACATCACTTCCTTCTCAGACTTTTGGAAGACTCCAAATTCCCACCATTATTGCCTCTCTGTTGAGAACCAGCTTTGGCCACTGAGAAATGTAATTAAATATTGTTGGAGCAGTGACACATTTTGGCATTTTCATTAGGGTTGCTTCAATTTGAATGTTGACCAAATTAGCTGGCATAAACCCAGGGCCCTCAGGAAATGAGGAGGGAACAATGTCTGAGAAAAGAGGGGGTGAGCAGAAGGGTTAGAAGAACAAGGAGAGAGAAGGAAAATCATGGAATGAATGGTGTGGGGAGTTAGTGAGGAGGCCATAAGGAGCTACTTCAAAATTTGATGTAATCAATCCTTTCCTGAACAAGTGACATAAAATAATCCAGCTAATATTTTCTTATAAATTCAGTAAATGGGGATTTTCCTTATTACATTACTGCAAGAAGTTTTCGCCTAATCTTTTCTATTGATGATAATTAGGTTATTGCAAGAACACAACAAATGGAAACAAACAAAATTCTTGGATTTCATATCTAGTATATTTAAAGGTGAATTTAAAAAAAAATTATTGCAGTAATTCTTTACATTTGCAAAATGTCTCTGAAACTAGATTCTGATGTTTGGGTGGGATGAGTGGTAAAACAAAGTATTTATTATCTGCTTTATTCATAGAGAATTCATTTTATTCATACAGAAATGCAATGTTAAGCTCTTGTATTCTTATTGAAAATAACATCTTAGAATGCATGGAAAGAAGGCCCTAAGCATTTTATTTAATTTGATCTGAAATCCATATGCTGTCATTTAGAGAGATCAAGTATAAGAACCTGGTGGGTATAAAATGTGCTCTGCATGGTCCTATTTAGAAAGATGCCTCAAATGTGAGTTTTCACAAGTTCCACAAAACACATTTTCACACCAAATTTGATACAGACATGTATTACAAAATCTCCCTATTGCCATTTGAATATAAAATGGAAAAGTTTCCCTTGAGTTTGCAATTGTGTTTTCAAGTATAGGTAGGGAAAGTACAAGCTGTATTAACATCTGCCACTTGAAACTGTATTGTGGCATTTAAGCTTTCAAAGAGATTATAGCAAAGAGTATATCTTTCCTTGATGTAGGTCCAGAGGAACTTTACATATACAAAAGAGAGTCTCTAATGGGTTCCCTCATTAACTTCCAAATTAAAAATGACTTCCACTGCATGCAGAGTGCTGTTACCTCTGGCAAATGGGATTGGGAAAGAGCACGAGGACTGGATAGGTCCTGTGTCAATGCATGCAATTGTTTAGGTTGTAGAGTTGTCAAGGGAGCCGGATCTATGAGACTATCAGTCACTCAGTCACATTGTACACATGCTCTAACTTACAGGCAAGTTTGCAGGCTGTCTTGCTGACTCTGGCTTCTTGGTTGAGGGATGGAATGGTGGAAGAGAGCCCAGGTTGGCACACATGTTCAAACACACATTCAAGTGAGGACACAGAGCCTGTCTTCACTGACATAGAGAGGGTGGTATGGATGTTCCTTGTCCAAACCATACTCTGGCATCACTGAAACTTCTGTGCTGCTAAGCCTGTGCAAAAAAACACTAATGTATATGTTTGGTTTGCATCTTGAGAAAGGAATAGCTATTTAAAAAAATAATAATGTTTATTTATTTTTGAGAGAGTGAGAGACAGAGTGTGAGTGGGTGGGGGGGGGGGTGAGAGAGAGACAGGGACACAGAATCCGAAGCAGGCTCCAGGCTCCGAGCTGTCAGCACAGAGCCCAATGCGGGGCTTGAACCCATGAACCAAAAGATCATGACCTGAGCTGAAGTCAGATGCTTATCTGCCTGAGCCATCCAGACACCTCAAGAAATAGCTATTTTAAATTCAGAAAGTTACCTTGCAGGATCGTGCCAATTCTGGGTGAATGAGGGGATGTGTCACTCTTTATACACTTCTGCATCGCTTCTTTTATTTATTTTTTTAAATTTTATTTTGTATTTTTTATATATTTAAAAGACAAAAAAAATTATATAAGTAAAAAGCAAAGTTGATTCTGTAAGAGGTACCTCATAATGTCTAATACTGTCACACATTCAGAGTATTTTTCTGGAGATCCCTGAAATGAATCTTCTTAGTGTGCTGAAATAGAAGCCTGTTTTGTGGGGAAATGACTTTGAACAATGTGCACATGAATTTTGGTTTAATGCAGCTTGTGTGTGTAAGCAATACTCTGATGTGGGGTTCTAAAAGATGTGGACATAACTACAGTGTCTCATCGATACCAGACTTAAGTCATTCAGAGTTGAGCATATATAAGGATGCAAAGCATGTGATTGTGTCATGCATGGGCAGGTGTCTGTGAAATCACAAAGCTCTCCAAGGCATACTGGAAGAGAGGTACATCTGTTGCAGTGTCTAAGGTTTCTCCAATTACATCTTGGTTAAATAGTCAGTCATTCAGCAAGTATTAATTTAGCATTCACCGGATATCAGGGGAAGAAGAACTCACTGGCCTTGATCCAAATTTTTTGCCTGGGCTTACACTGTGTGTTTCCCAGCATTGTCACTAACAGCATTTCCCTCAAGATGGCCAGATGAACATGCTGTCCAGCCAGCCAGCTGCTACCCTCCTCTGCAAATCATCTCTTGTTCAGTGGTAGGCTCAAGTCACAGGAATGAGAAACGGAGGAATCTGCATTCAGTGTGGTCTCAAATGGATTCTCAAGATACTTTCATGATGCAGCAATTAGGCTTTTCATTCTATTGTAAACATGTTTGCTCTGGAAATTCAAGTTTCCACAATTCTGCATAGTTTAGGCTAGTCTTTATTATCTTATGTAGAAGTTTGTGGTTTTAACTACATCATATAAAGACACGTGTATATTATCATTATTATAAAAACAGAAAAAAATCAGATGTGCCACTTCCTTTTTGTTGTTGTTGTTTATTTATTTTGAGAGGGAGAGACAGAGAGGGAGAGGGAGGGAGGGAGGGAGGGAGGGAGAGAGAGAGAGAGACAGAGAGGGAGAGAGAATCCCAAGCAGGCCCCAGTGTGGAGCCCGACTGGGGTCTCCAAGTCATGAACCCTGAGATCATGACCTGAAGTGAAACCTACAGTCAGACGCTCAATTGACTGAGACACCCAGGCATCGCAGATATGCCATTTAAAAAAAAAAAGTTTATTTATTTATTTTGAGAGAGACAGAGTTAGTGAGAGTGTGGGAAGGACAGAGAGAAAGGGAGACAGAGAATCCCAAGCAGGCTCTGTGCCATCAGCACAGAGACCTCTGCGGGGCTTGAACTCATGAAACCGTGAGATCATGACCTGAGCTGCAACCAAGATTCAGACGCTTAACTGACTGAGCCATGCAGGCACCCCCAGATATGCCATTTTTAAGAGAGTTTCGCTGTATGGCTTATTTCACTTAGCATAACACACTCCAGTTCTGTCCATGTGGATGAAGCCAAACCATAAGAGACTCTTAAAAACTGAGAATAAACTGAGGGTTGATGGGGGTGGGAGGGAGGGGAAAGTGGGTGATGGGCACTGAGGAGGGCGCCTGTTGGGATGAGCACTGGGTGTTGTATGGAAACCAATTTGACAACAAATTTCATATTAAAAAAAAAAAGAGAGGATTTCGCTCATGCGAATCTATATGAAATGTATTTTTTAAAACGGGGATTATAAAATGCATGCTTACCTGTGATCTGCTTTTATACTTAAAAAAATATGATAAATGTCATCCTGAAAGAGCACTTTTCCTCCATTTCAACCTTTAGTCTGCACTTTCTAGTTGATTAAATTCTTTCCAGCTTATCTCCTAACTCAGGCAAAAGACGCAGTGGGCAAAGCATCTCATGATGGGAACTGAAAGTACCCCTCAAGCAATAAGCAAAACCCCACATGATTGACCTCAAGACAATGATCGATCTGACCTTTACTGCCCACCCTGCATATGGCCACGGACCTTTGTCCTGTATTTTCCTAACATGAGCCTAGAAATACTTTCAGCACTTTGGAGACTGTCCTTGAGACGTTCGTCTGCTGTTTTCCCAGTGTTGACCTCACTGAAATAAATTCCTTTCCTCTTTCGCCACCGCCGGCCTCTCTGCCTTTGGTTTTTGTAAGCGTCCAGTGGCCAAACTAGTCTGTTTGGGACCTCCAGAGCCAGGTGATCTGCAAGCCTGCACCCCAGTTATAATACTGATAAATACACCATCTACACCATCTTCTCTCTTGTATAATATGACATCTATGTTTGTTTTTTGAAATCTTTAATACTTCCATTTCTCTAACACTGATTTTACTCTTTAACAGGAATCAGTTGCACTTAGACTTTGCTATTGGTAATCTATAATCCTGGCTCCTATATTAATACAAAATGCTAAGTTTCACTTGCCAGAATGTTCCTGAGGCTAACCTCTTCTGTAACCTCCAGGATGAAATGCTCTGGAATTCTACTTGTACGCTGGGAAGATTCCATATGATTTTTGTATTTAAAGGTTGTATGTGCATTTTTTTAAGTACTGCAACCTGGAGCTGTCTCTTCTTTCTGAATTTCACAAGCTTAGTGGTGTAAGGAACAAGGGGCTCTGTCTACTATCCTTGGGAACGTGTCCTATGCCCACAGTCCCCAGCTTGGTGACCGCTCCTCTCATTTGTGGGGTGGTGCCAGTCCTGGATCCTTGTGGTTCTTTCAGAGAAGCTTGCTTTTCTGGAGACTTGGTGTGCAGCAGGTTCAGACTGCCCTGGGCTCACAATTTCTTTTTAATCAGTAACTGGCATAACTCTAAATAGCCATTCTTTTGCTTTTTAATAAGGCACTTTTATGTTAAATGGAAATGCAATTTAACTTTGCAGAAGCAGTAACACCGGTCTATTCCCAAGGCACTTTGTCCTAAAGGGTTGAGTAGAAAGAGAGAACACTTTTTCTTTGATCCTGTGGAGCCGTTCACATGATGGAATTTACCTTTGCTTGTACTAGGATTCACAAAAACCTTACGTAAATAGGCAGGTTTCCTGAACCCAACCTCTGAATCTTCAGATAAATGACTACTCCACGTCTTACTTCTGTTAGAAAAGCAATTAGTCATTCCAGCAGAGTATTATGGAACTCAGAGTCCACCAGCTGACTTTCTCTTGGGTCTGGAGGTTTCTGGCCTCAGATGACTTGGCAGTAATTATCTTCTGGCCAGACTGTTTGGTGTCAGATATATAAGTATCTCTTGATATACTGAGTGTGAAGCATATAATTAAGCCATGTACTTTTAATGTGTTAGGCATTATATTGGGTACCTTGCATATATGACCTAATTTAACCCCACAATCTGCAATGGATTCACATCACACTTAAAAAAATGCAAACTCCATAGTAGAGCCTACAAAGCCCTATGATGTGGCCCCTGCCTATCTCAATGGCCGAAATTCTTACTATTCTCCTCTTTGCTCTCTCTAACAGTCAGTCATTAGTTCTAAATGCTTGCTTTATTTTAGGTAAAGCTTCAAGTGTCTCATATCCTAACAATAACCTATAAAGTATGTTCTATTCTTAGTTTCGTGTTACAGACAAGGAAGTTGAGGCACAGAAAGTCCTCTAGCCAGTAAATTGTGTCACTGGGATTCAAACCTAGGCAGATGGGCTCCAAAGAATGAATTCCTAAGCATAGAACTTTGTAACATTATGTTACTTCTAGGTAGCATTACTAAAAGATGATGAGAGCTGGGTGATCTCAAGGGCTTTCAGGCTCAAAGTGGTGGATTCATGTGGAACCCTACAGATCCCTTTGAGGGTAGCTGGTTGATGAAGAAGTGACTGCCCTTGCAGTGGCTGAGTGAATGCTGACTTTGGCAAAGGAAGGGAGGATATGGCTTTAAATCTTTCCTTGCTACATGACCATTCCTCCATTCACAGTCCATTTCACATTTGAACATCTAGATGAATGGCCACTTGAATAACATGTCTCATGACATGGGATATTTCTCCTCTTACTATCCCCCAAATACCTAGCCATCAATAAATATAATCATGTATTCATTGTTAATGTATTATTCAGGCTGTTCAGGGCTGGATTTATGCAATGTGGTAAGCTAAGCAAACATTTAGCACATTAATCAAGCAGGGTTAATAAAGGAAAATAAGAAAGATAAGGAAGAAAAGAATAGGAAATATAATTTAAAAATTCTTTTGAAATAAAGTTAATTTCAAATGGAGCATTAAAGGAGCTGTCTTTGTGGAGAATTCTCAATCTTTTTGACTCCCGGTGCACTAATTTTTGGCACGTGTGCTGCATTTATGCGTATGTGTGTACGTATGAGATATTATGACTTTTTAAATGGTTATGGCCTCCAAAGCCTTAATCCCTCTCACCCCCTGTGGGATTGTGCTTCACTTAGAGAGGTTCAGGGAAGGCAAAAGATGAGATGGAATTACTGGTAAAGAAGTGGCACCTGAAAGTGGTAGTCGTGTCCCTGATGAAATTAGATTTTGTCAACAAACGTATCTGTTTCGAGATGCATCAAGGGAAGGAAGTGTTGATATTAAATGAAACCCTCCAAAATGGGACACTATTATGGTGAAACATGGGAGTTATAACTTGTTCATCATACTTCTGAAATTATTTTACTTAGGTTAACATTAAACTTTGATTGAATAATACAACGGGAGTGTCTAAATTTAAATGAGTTTAAGATAGGGGTTAGAAAAAATGTGTGAAGTTCAAGACACCTAGAAGTTCTTTTCATGAGAAAAAAGAATTTATTAAATTTGCCAAGAAAATCTATTTTATATGGAGTATAATGTGACAATAGAATTCATCTACCATTACTAGTAATGAGCTAGATTCAGAACTGTTGCTCAAGGTTTAGAGTAATATAATTTGGGGAGCTGAATAAACCAATATCCTTTTTTTTGGTGACCTGACTGAAAATCTCTCTGCTAGGTTCACATTCACTAGGGCTTTCTGTAGAACTTGCATATTTAACAATTTCACTATTTGGGGGTAAATATTTCACTTTCTAAAAAGTTTACAAACTAGAGAAAGAGATCTAGGATTTAAGAAAAAAATCCTTCAACCAGGTCAATCTTGTCCTGTGCTAAATATATTTGTACACATATTATTATTTTGTTTTACCAAATTGGGATCAGAGTATACATCCCACTTTGTTATTTACTGATTGAGCATTTTTCTATGACACTAAATATGTTTTCTATATCATTTTAATGACTGCAGAGCATGCCATTGTGTTTCATATTTATTTAAGGCAGCAAATATTGTTGGACATTTAGTTGTTTTCCATAGCTTTCCTATTATAAGCATGCTTAAACAAACATTCGTACAGGGAATCTTTATAGACTCCATGCTTATTTCCTAAAAGTGAATTCGCTGGATCCAAAGTTATATACATTTTTAAAGACTTTGATCCTGACTTCTAAGTAGCCCAGCATAACAATTTAGCATATTCTCTGATTACCAGGTACATTTTTTTTTTCTTTTTCTCTCAATAAAGAACAGAATTTGGGGAAAAATGGCATAAAACATAGGCCAGCATGAAAGTTAAAGGGAGTGTAAAGAAATCAGTCTTTTTAGTGTCATTGGTCTACTTCTTAACAAGCTGTAATATTAAAACCTGTTAATGTTCATCAAGTATTCACTACGTACCAAACACTAAGCTAAGTACTTATCATATATTATCTCATTTAAGCTTTATCTCAACTCTCTGAAACATAATTATTCCTTTGAACAGCTGCAATATTGAGGCGCATACAGGTTAACCAACTTACTGAATGTCATGCAACATTGCTTAGCCAGGATTTGAACTCAGTTATGTTTGGTTGGAAGGTCTATTCTCTTGACTAATATACACATTATTCTCTTGGCTATTGTAGAAGGACTTGGGCAGTATAGACAGATTATAGTACTGGAAATCAATTAGATTTGTGAATATAAAAAGGGGTAAATGAGATACTGGGATCCTGGGGCTACCAAAAACAGTTTCATCAAGCACAATATAAGAGACAATCTTCAAAAACTGAAATGGGGTGCCTGGGTGGCTCAGTCGGTTGAGTGTCTGACTTCAGTTCAGGTCATGATCTCATGGTGGTTGGTGAATTCGAGCCCCACATTGGGCTTGCTGCTGTCAGCACAGGTAATCTGTGATGCTCTCTCTCTGCCCCTCCCCCACTTGAGCGCTCTCTCTCAAATATGAAAACATTAAAAACTGAATTTATAAACCACTAATTGGGTTGCTCACTACTGACCATTATGCCTATGCTGAATGTGTAAGTTTTAAAGTCAATGAGCAAATAACAAATGATGTACTAGTGCTGCGTTTACATTTCATTGTAAATGGAATAATTTGGAGGCCAAGAAGAGATACTTAAGCTTGTATCTATGTTCTGCAACTTTTCTCCTAGGTGATGACTAGAATGTGTCACTTAACAAAAGGAGTGTTGGTTCCAGCTGGTATGTTAGGATTATTGGCAATGGAAATGAATTCTTATCACAGTTGGAGTCATTATTAAGGTTGCTGATAAGTGACATTTCATGTAACTTGCTAACAAGTATATGAGAATGGGAATTTCCACTCTGGTTTCTTTAGCTTAGAGTTAAGTGTATTCTCTTTCTTTCTCCTCCATCTTTGCCCACTCTTCTGTCTTCACTTTCACCTCGTTCCTTTCATTATATATTAGATTCTTTGGGGAATGTCTTATGCTGCTTAGTATAAATGACACAAACTTGAGTTTGAGTATAGTAAAATAAATATCCAGCTGTAAGAACATACCTTTATGAAAATCACTTAGATCAAGCAGAACCTTGGCAGGTAACAAATATTTTACCCAAAGAACACGTCATGTCTCCTTATCTACTGCTACTTGATAGGATTTAAAAATGTAAGCCAGACACAGAAAATGAAAAATTGCGTGTCTTAAAATGCTTTTGGACACACCACTCTCAGAAGATAATTTGCGTTCATTTAGCTTTAAACTTGTTAAATTGCATCTTGAAGTGTACTATTAGTTTTGAGCATTCGCCAGTCAACAAGTGCTTTCGTGGCCGACGTTTCACAAGTCTTTGAAACCTGAATTTGAGTTCACTGATCATTTGATATCATTTGATGGCAGCAGCCTTAGAAAGAAAAATATTTGTAAATATGAAAGAGTTTAATATGCACACTTTATCACAGTGACTAAAGTTGTATGTGGAGAAAATCAAATTGATCTCTCCATGTGTTCTTTGTCCTTTGGTGTTTTTATAAGTGATAAATTAGCTCATTTGGTTTGATTCTTTAAAACTGAATTGTATATATATTCTAATCAGTTGAAAGGCTGCATGCTTTGCAACTACCTTAACATTCCCAACCAAATTTTTCCCTCTTGCAGTGACTATGGGTCTATGTTCTCTTGTATGCAATATCACCTTTTTCAGGATTAGTAGAATCCATTAACCCATATGGAGAAAGTGGGGAATGTGCTTGGGGAGGTCCAGTCTTCTACAAGGCTCTAGCCATAGGAGATGAGCAAGTTAGCTTGAGTCCAGCAGCTGCTCAGTTCAGTTGCCTATAAATGCATGGGAGCTTTTGGGGGGTCAGCCTTAGGGACTGGCTCTCAAAGACAGTAAAATTTGTAAGAGTAAGGTCTTTGTCTCTCTTGTTCTCTTAGTATTTACAATTAAGCACTGTGCTTACCATGCAACATACATTTGTGAACGAATTGTAGTTTCTATAAACTTGTATAATTATGATGGCGTGTTTTTGATTTTTCTGATTAATTATACATGCCCTAGTGGCAGGAAGTCCAATTATCTTCATTTAAATGGCTTGCCCTGAACTTCTGATTTGTTCAAGAACTTCAGGAGCATACTTAACTGGGAGTGGGTGGGTAAAATTTTGCTTGTAAAAACCCGTATGGTTCGCTCCTCATCAGGGAAATACAAATCAAAACCACACTCAGATACCACCTCACGCCAGTCAGAATGGCTAAAAGGAACAAATCAGGAGACTATAGATGGACTGGAGAGGGTGTGGAGAAATGGGAACCCTCTTGCACTGTTGGCGGGAATGCAAACTGGTACAGCCGCGCTGGAAAACAGTGTGGAGGTTCCTCAAAAAATTAAAAATAGACCTACCCTATGACCCAGCAATAGCACTGCTAGGAATTTACCCAAGGGATACAGGAGTGCTGTTGCATAGGGGCACTTGTACCCCAATGTTTATAGCAGCACTTTCAACAATAGCCAAATTATGGAAAGAGCCTAAATGTCCATCAACTGATGAATGGATAAAGAAATTGTGGTTTATATACACAATGGAATGCTACGTGCCAATGAGAAAGAACGAAATATGGCCTTTTGTAGCAACGTTGAGGGAACTGGAGAGTGTTATGCTAAGTGAAATAAGTCATACACAGAAAGGCAGATACCATATGTTTTCACTCTTATGTGGATCCTGAGAAAGTTAACAGAAGACCATGGGGGAGGGAAAGGGGGGAAAAAAGTTAGAGAGGGAGGGAGCCAAACCATTAGAGACTCTTAAAAACTGAGAACAATCTGAGGGTTGATGAGGGGTAGAAGAAGCGGAGGTGGGTGATGGGCACTGAGGAGGGCACCTGTTGGGATGAGCACCAGGTGTTGTATGGAAATGAATTTGACAATAAATTTCATAAAAAAAAAAGTATGGTAAGAACAAGAACTACAGAGATCACTTTTTATTTACACATAATGTGTAGAGAATGGTCCTGTAGAACAGGACAGTGGCTTCCCTCTGCTGCTGCTCAGGGCACAGTGGTGCCTCACTCTGGTGCCAGGATTATAGTTCCTTTTATTTACTATTTCTAAATTCAGCCATTTGTCCCTTAAGCAAAACCACTCTAACAGTGTGTGTAGGTCTACAAAAATTCCATCACAAGCCACACAAATAAGCTATTACATCGCTTGAGGAGCCCCGGTTTCCAGACCCAACTTCCAATTTTCTCGGAGTAGGTTTTGCTTTTTGTATGTTTGGGGACTTTTTCTGCCAGAGAACTCCTACCAGGTCACTTCGGTCCAATCTTGGTCTCCATCAATTCTGTCACTGAGATCTATCCCTCTTCTCCCTGAGGGCTCTTTTTGGGCTGCGTTTGCAAATTGCCTGTCTGCCATCTCTGTTTTTTACCTTGCATACCATCTCTTTCTTCATGAGGAAAAGTCTAATACGTTCCAAGGAGACTCACTTTTTTTACAGTAAAAAAAGTCTGACACTTTTTAGAATTAATAAGGAGGGCATGCAATAAGAAGTCTATTTAATCTCTCCTGTTGCAGCTGCCCTGTTATAGAATGAATAGGACATTTAAGCAGGATCTTCTGGGAAGTTGTATCTCTTTGTAAAGTTGTACTAAAAATTTCAGAATAGTGCACATACGTTATAAAGAGACATACTTGGGAAGCGCTCCATTTTCTCACCAAATGTCATCCTTTCTTTAAGATCTGTATCCAGTCACCTCCTCTGTGTCCCCGTGATGCTAACATCATCTTCCCTTGGGTATCATTTTCTCCTTACCCTCAGTTCTGTATGCCTCTTCGACTGGCCCTGAGCACGAGCAGTCTCATGTTGATAGGTGTCCTTTTCTGCGTGTTTCTGATGTCTATAACAGGATATTTTAAGAACCCGAGAGCAGGGGCTTCCTCTTGCTGCTTTTCTGCTGTGTTCTTTTTACTAGTTCTCATACCCAGGAAGTACTGAATATGTGTTTGTTAATAGTGACTTTGCCAGCACTGTCTGTGCATTTAGTCTGGAAGAGAGACTTCCTGAGCTGTAATGCTTAAAAGCCTGCAGGAGGATTCATAGCTTCTCCAGGATTGATAGGGGCTTGGGAAAACCTTTTCCTCATCTGGAAACCATCTCTTCCTTTCAAGGATGCAGACGAGACCCTTCAGCTTTGTTTATTTTGTAGTCTGAATAGCACTCATACATAACTGAAATTTAGTTAGTGGGTGATGGAAATGGGTATTCTTAAATATGGTCTGCTGATTAAGAGCATTAGCATCATCTGGGGGCTTATCAGGAAAGGAAACTCATGGACCCCAACACTAGAATCAGCCTCTGAATTTTAGCAAGATCCTACGTGCTCCCCATGTACTCTCAAGTTGGAGAATCAGCGATTTAAACATTCTCCACATTTTGGCCACTTAGACTTAGTTACTGGCCCTCTTCTATGCCTCATATTTGGAGATTGATTTATAAGTATTCTATCTTCAAGAGAAGTGCTTTCTATATGTCTTTCATACATAGCATGTTCATTTTTCTAAGGACTCATCGGGATAAAAGGAGAAAAATGAAATGCAATATAGCTCAAATAATATTAAAGAAAATTATTGCTGCTTGTACAGTGTTTCATTCTAGAATTCAATATGTTACTCAAAAGGTCAAATAATATATCTAATACATTCCCTAAGGTTCTGAGGAATGATAATGAAACTGTCCAGAAACTAATTCGAATACTATGTGCTGCCATTTAATCAAAGAAACTTAGATAAGGTAACACTTTATGTAATGAGTAGGCAAAACATTTCATATTAAAAATTCATTATCTGTTCAAATTGGCCAAATGTCTTCATTCATGCTTCTTAGCATCGATTTAACTTTTTTATTTTTATAACAATTTCTTCCAGAAAGGTGAAGTTGGGGGCTCTTATAATCTTAAGGGGAACTGATATTCACGTTTTTGCCCAAAGAATCTTTCTTATGGTATGGCTCACAAAGAAGTAACATTGTTCAATCACGTTCAGAAAAACTTCCCCTAAATATTTATTATAGAGTAATAATAGGAATTTGAACTTATAATTAATAAAATAAAATTAATCATGAAATATCGTCATCATCCCAAATAATATTTAAACTTCTTACTATAGTACAAGTTAAACCTATGACACCTGCCATCTGGAAGATTGTACTTAAGTAAACAATTTTTGTGGATACATAAACTGAAAGACTGTGTCTCTTAAAATACTGCTACCTCTTGTCCTGAAAAAAGAATACCATTTAGAGTGAATTGATTTTCTTGGGTCAGAATGTGTAGACCAAAAATGGTGTTTAAAAGTAGATGTCATTCCTAAAAGATTTTACTTCATTTTCAGTAAATGAAGCTGAAATCAACTTCCAAAATAACTGTTTGGTTGTCATCTGATGTAGACTTACTAGTGTGAAATTTGGATAAATTCTTACTCTTGGTGGCCAGATAATTTCATAGCTATTGATGTATCATTACCTAATTTCCCAATGAAGTGGCCGATCATGAATATGAATTTTATGTGGTTGCTTAATTAACAGTTTGGAGAAATTTGCGGTGGTGAATCCTAACACCACAATAATCTGGCCATTTAAAAAATTCTTTTTTATCATTCAATAGTGTGTTCATACCAAATACTAGGCACTGCTGCAATTATAAACTATTGGGTCAGATTGTGATATCTACTTTTTTTTGAAGGCATTTGTGATACATAACCTCAAATTGTTCTCCAGAAATGTTATTTCAAGAAACTCTCCTGCCATCAGAATATGAGGGGCCTTAATTCTTCATATTATCAATAGTTTGGGTCTGAAAGCTAAAACACTCTTATTCATAGTTTATATTCCAGTTAAATATTTTTATATTGTCTTTGCTATTCAAATTCCTCATTTGTGCAGTATCTCTTCTTTTGCCATTTTTTGAGTAATGTTGTACATTACTATAATAATTATTTTTCATTTGTTATCGTTTTCCTTAATTTGTAATATTTTTAAAATTCATTTTCATTTTAATTTATTATAATAGTAATAATAAAAAATTTAGCATTTATATAATATATACAATAAAGTGTATAATAATTTATTCCACCAATGTTTTTGTTTCTTGGTTTTTTTTCGCCTTGTAATAAAGAGAGAACTCTGCAGGCTGAGTATTTGTGTCAGAGAGGATCTGAATGCTGTTGACTCAGTCATAATTCCTCCTTTTTCTATCTTTAACCGAAAGTCAGACCAATATACCCAGCTTTAATTACCAATTGCTATATGGCATTTTTTTTTCCATTGCGACTGCTGAATTGAGGGGGCACATTCTTTTACCCTTCTGCCTGACTCTCTACCCCATGGATTGTGTAAAAACCATCCTCTGCTTGCAACTATGAGAATTCTTTGGAAGATCCTCCTCAGTGGAGTGAACACAGTGCTGAACCTTTTTATCTATACTTCTTTAATGTTATATGTGAGGATTTCAGTCCCTGAACAAGTGTGTAAAGGAGGAAGACAAATCTTATTTATTTACCATAGTAAAAATAGTGCCTATGCTGTTGATAGACATTGGCAATTTTTAAGGCTTATTCAGACCCTGGGCTTCTGAGACAACTGGGACATCATGAAAATGTCTTATACTTTCCTTAAGGCTGGCAGATATTTAGCAGATAATTTAACAAATAATATTCACTCTGATAGTGTAATGTTTTATGAAGGAGAAATAGAGGATATTATGAGAGTATTGAATAGTGGGATTGATTCTGAGCTTTAACCCCCATGATTGCTTGGCATATTGGTTTTTGATCTCTAATATTATGCAATATGGCTTTATGAAGACGTAGGAGGTGTAGATAGACATCTTTATTTAGTATAATTATTATAATGATTCAGATACATAGAAGTTTGTTAGAATTGAGATTTAAATATGTTTGATTCCAATTAATTATCCCTAATCTTTCCTCATCATCTATGCAAAGAACTGTGCTCCCAAAATATCCCTAATGGTTTGTTTTAACGAAACCAATAGCGAAAAGGAGAGCAATCTGAGCCTACTAAAACTGATGTTGAGAAGAGAATGTAGTCTTAAAAAACTATTGACACAACTCACATGAATCAATAACCTCAATAATATATGAAGAAGAAGGTCATATGGAAATTTTAGTTGGTATTTAAGGTAGCTAGAATTACAATAGCATTTTTACAATCATGTTCAATTTGATCACATATAAATCATATATTTTTGCCTTTCTATTCTTATTAATATATTATTAGTATTTTAAGTATTAAATACTTGTGAATCATTGCTTTCCCGCTTTTATACTTTGTCTCCCTTCTCCATACATGACCAATATTAAGTTTGTAGTGTTTTGGGAAACAAAATGTCCTATTAGTTGAACATGAGTATAAAATATTACAATACTTTTCCTGCTATCATAAGGATATTGTTTCTGCTAGGCCCTAGGTCTATGCTTCAACAAAAATAGTAAAAATTCAGTAAACATTATCAATAAGTACACACACTTTCATGTCTTTCTATTCCAATTTAAAAGATATACCAATAAATATAGGTTAATGTAAATGCAATGGGCATTTAATGGTTTGATTATAGGAAAAAAATTGATGCAACACTTTAAAAGTGTTATTTGCTAAATTGATTCAAATTTAGAGTAGATGTGAAAATACTCATATGGATTCAAAACTATCTCCAAGACCGTAAATAACGCATAAGAATAAAGTGGCAATTGAAGTAAAAGTGTGGGAGGTGTTTATGGGGGGTGCAACAAAATGTGGTGTTAGGGCTGATCATTTTTAACATTTATCATTTATTAATGATGCAGAAAGAATCTGAGAATAGCACATTGAAGAACTTTACAGCCTGTGCTAAACTTGGAGGTGTTATAAGCAACAGAAACTAAGAAATATAATTGACCTAACAAAGACATCATGAAAATGAACAATTTTATTATTATCAATGTAAAATGTATATGTTGAAAATAATTAAAAAAATACAGCATTATACAAAATGCTAAAAAGTGATCAATGAATTGTGAGACAGATGGTGTTTGATATTTCTAAGGTGAGGACTCAGTGTTTTTCATTGTGACTCACCCTTGCACCATTGTCTGTCTTCCTTGCCATCTACATAGCATGGATGCTCAGCTCAAACTGCCCTATTATCATCTCACTTGACTACATTTGTCTTAACAACCCACTAAAGGATTAACATATTAAAAATATTTGCTTTGAGGCATGTATAGCACACATACGACTCTGGAGTCAGTCATAAATATTTGACTGATATATTGCTTGATAAATATAAATATTTGATTTATTGCTTCACTACTAGTTATGTAGTCTGAGCTAGGTTACTTAATATCTCTGTGCCTCAGTTTCCTCATATGAACAATGTCTAATGCTGTGAAAATACATAAGTGAATGACATAGAAATACTACATGTATTTGCTACCAATGCAGCTACTACTAATTTCTTCATTAGTGTATGCCTTACAGAGATTGAGCAAAGGAGATTTGTCAAGAGTTCATGTCTAAAGAGAAACAATGTGACAGATACTGACTCTTCTGGCTTTGAAACCGCCCCCCACCCTTTAAGTGAGAGGTTCTCCTGGGCACCAAGTTTCTTCAGTGATGTTTTAAATTAAAGGCACGTTGGTGCCCTCTCATTGAATTAAAATTCTTTTTAGGATTGTGATATTTTAAACATCTAGTTCTTTTTTTCAATTAGGTAAAAGCTATTATCGAAGTGGGTATTGGGTCATGCTATCAGGATAAGTGTCAGAAAGTTTATTTCAAACCTAGACCTGGCAAAGCATAATTTAATGTGTCATCAGGCAGGCAGGCAGGCAGGCAGGTGCCCTGACACCATGGGTGTTAGATTGAGAAGAGAGGCAGTATTTTTTTCCTGATGAGCATGAAAAGGGAAAAACGAAAAAAAATCAATGACTTGCTCTATTAAGTTGTCACTGACCATAACGTAGCTAAGTGAAACCATGGAGTAAAATCAAAAGTAAGTAATAAAGAACATACCTTTATCTGGTATAGATGCATTCTGTCAGATAACAGCAAGAAAAAATGATAAAGATGTATCAAATCTCATATCAGTTATGTAGATATCAATGCTCATTTCGTTATCATAAACAGAAGTAAAAGCTTCCACGGAGTGACTAAAATAATGCCAGTGGAAGGAAGGGTAATATTTCTTCTCCTGTGATACTAATGAGAAAAATTCCATTCATTTGGCCATCTAGGATCCAAATGATACAAATAAACAAGTCTAGAGCTGTGCAGCTAAAGCTGATTAAAGAAACAGATGATAGATTTGTATCTAACTTTGTAAGCAATGAGGAATACGGAACATGGAAATAGGCTAGGCTGTCTATCTGACACTGATATTGTAGCAGAATAATTTAGCTGAAGGTTGAGGGTAATACTGGAAATAAAACAAATGTGGCCTGATTATCAAGAACAGCTTCCCGACCAAAAGAACTATTTACTGCTGGAAATCTTAAGGGAATGGGGACAGACTTAAGATATGGACTAATTAAAAGTGGAAGAATCCTCCCCTCGACCCAAACAGAACACAAATCAAGTCATAGCTGAAACTAAGACCCCAATATCTCTTTCTCTCACTCTTCCTTCCTCCTTTCCCCTCTCCTTCTTTCTTCTCTTTCTCTTTCAGCTTTATTGAATCTCTCTATTTCTCTCTCTTTACACCCCCTTGGTGGGGCGGGGGATAGAGGAGTTGTAACAAACATTTACCATGAAGTTGGAAAAATGGATGACCTTTCACATTTTGGGTTTACATGGATTGTAACTTAACAAACAAGAGGTAAAAAGATACAACAGGAGATTAAGCGCCTGGCCCAATGTGGTGTGGCAGAAATTTGAGTTTTCTTTCACTGTTTTTTTTTTATGTTATTCTGCAGAGGCTTCAAAAAATTTAAGAGGCATTGATGCTTATGTAAGTTCTATAAAATCATAGAATTATGATGAAAAAATAAAAATATTCAATATTTTATTCTAGCCTACTTTTCCTCAAAAATGCTTTCAGAATAATATCCTCCTATGTAAACAAATGGTTACTTTTTTAGTAATATAATTTTAGGTATAGTTATATATATGTAACATATATAACTGTAACTAAAATTACCTATTTATATATTTATATAATTGTATATAAATTAGGATAGCTTGCTAAAGACTAGATTTTCCAGCCTCCTGGTTAGGTATAACCATATGGTTGTGTTCTTGTCTTCCCTCTATTCTCCTCCGGCTAATTGGAATGAGGTCATGATGGTGAGAGCAGGTGCAACCATATTGCACCATGAGTTGGAAACCATATTTTGAAGACAATAGAGCAACGAGACAGAAGGCAGCTGGCTTTTTGGCATTTGTGGAAGAGAACTGACATACACCATCTGTATCAGAGAGAAAAATAAACTTTTACCTTTTTATTTTGTCATTTCATTTACATTAGCCAAAATGACATCCTAACAAATACACTTCTCTAAAATACAAAAAAATGGGGCTTAGCTCCTGCCAACTCAACTTTGAGTCAGTTCAACTATCTACGTTCATGGTGGTACCCAAAACGTGGAGGGAATCAAATAATTATGTAGACTGGGCAGGCAGATCTCTGTGGTCCCCCGCCTCAACTGAGTATTTTGGGCAGTTGTACTACATGTCAGTATCTTTACATGTTCCTGGGTCTCCTTTCCACTCACTCAAGAGTACTTCATGGCATTATCATGCTGCTCAAGCCATTTACATCAATGCCTCATCCCCCAACAGTAAGCATTGAGTATGTCATGGTAAATCCCTCCATTGCCCACTCCTATTCCCAAACCTAGGTAAATCTGTAACTCATTCAAACCTTTTTTCTTTGAGATACTGAGGAAAAAGTGACTCTTTTTTTTTTTTACTTAAGTTTATTTATTTTGAGAGAAAGAGAGAGAGAAAGCATGAGTGGGGGTAGAGGCAGAGAGAGAGAGAGAGAGAGAGAGACAGAGAATTCCAAGCAGGCTCTGTGCTGACACAGCACAGAGCCCAATGTGGGACTCAAACTCACAAACTGTGAGATCATGACCTGAGCCAAAATCAAGAGTTGGACACTTAACTGACCGACCCACCCAGGCGCCCTCCCTTACCGTACTCTTGTTCACTCTGTTTCCTTCAGGACCTGACTTATTCATTGATTCCATCATTACCTTCTATTTTAAATTTTTCCTCTTAAATGCTTGCCTCACATAAGCAGAAAAACACATGCTCAGGTCTGTCTCCACTTGCGAAAGTCCTTGTCTCTTCTTTTATCTTCTCTTTTCTACTTATTGCTATATCTCTCTTCTCTGAAGAATCAACCAGTTTCTACATCATTGTTTCTAATTCACTCATTGATCAATCCCCTGCCATCTGGTTCCAGCTCTAACCTGTTTTCTAGCAAAAGTCACCAATGACATGTTAATCAACAAACGTAATGACTTCTATGTGCCATACAACTTGAAAATTCCCATCATGAAAATCTCACTTTTTTTTTTTTTGATACTCAAAGCACCAACTGCTTCTTTTTTACGTTCCGACTTTTCATATTCATCTCAGAATCTTTCATCCCCTCTCTCTGTGCGTACACTTTAGATATTGATATTTTCTTGGTTTATGTCCCTGGCCATATTTCTCTTCACTGCTCACTTGCTTCTCTTCTAATGCCATATGTTCTCTTTTATTGACATCTACTATAATACCTTTAAACATCCTTTTTATCTTCATGCTTAATTTGGTAAATGTGTCAGATCGATTGACTGAACACCATTCTAGTTCCCTACTTGAGGCTCTATTTACAGACTGGAAAGCTAAAAATTATATTTCCCAAACACCTTTGCAGCCCTTGCTATTTGTTCTAGCTTCTGTGAAGACAACGCACCATGTGAAAGTTGCAAAGTAGTTGTGGCATAGAGCTTGCATGGATCTTCTGTTAGGCAAAGTTGCTGTGCCTTGATTTTCATCGCGGAGGCCCTGATATTTGGTCCCTCATTTGTTGCATGTCCAGAGTCAGGACAATGGGATCTATTCTGAAAGCATGAATTTTATCATATTAGGCATTGGTTCTGATTCTGGCAGATGTGCCAGCAGCTTTATGATTCTATTGCTTCTTCATTTTAGCAGAGGTAGTAACTCCATTGGTGGGCCAGGTTTTTGGTGTCATTGAGGGTGTTGTTTATGGAAAGATTATGCTACAGGCTTTCCATGTCTACATTAGTTCTGTATGTGTTCCATATCACTTAATAAATCTCCTTCTAATTACCCTAACTAAAAAAAAAACATTGTCTAGTTTAACTCCCAAAACCAGGTCTGCCACCCAGCCTTCTCCTTTAAAGTCTATATACCTAAAGTAGTACTGACTACCAGGTAACTCACCTTGGTGACCTGCATGGCGCCCATTCAACAGATTGAAAACTGAACACACTGCCATTCCTCAGCAAACCTATGTCTGTTTCTGCACTCCCAAGCTTCGTTAATAATACCATTGTGTACATGGTAAACCAAAGTCCAAACCTAGAGAACATCGCTTTCTTACTTCCTACCTCTAACTTATCATTGTCTGGCAGAGTCTATCTCATTAATAGCTCTCATATCCAACCTAACCCCCTTCGCTTCATTATCCAAGATTTCATCTGTTTTGAATTGGTTTATTGTCATAAGTTTTCAAGTTACCTTTTCCTCTATTCTTGATCAACTCCAATCTAGCTGCCTCAATTTCGACAATCTCTAGGATAAAAATTTGAACAAGCTACTCTGGTGCTTACTGTTCATAGCTCCTCAAACACACCAGGCTCTTCATGCCTCTGTATCTTTCTCCCTTAGCATTTCCTCTTTCCTAAGAGAAAGGTGGGAAGTGAAACTTAAAGCTTTTGTCACATTTTACCAAATCAACCTCTTTAAAAGATAGGCATGGGATTGGAATTCTTTTTGTTTGTTTGTTTGTATGAAAAAAAAGTTATTCTTGTCGCATACAGATTCAAGAATCATACTATTTATTTTAGGGATTTGGAAATTGAAGTTACTTTCTCAAGGTTGTCCAGCAGGGAGTGGCAGGTCTGGATCTTTCAGTTTTCATCTGTCAACCCAATACTCCCCTTTTCATTGTCATGAAATGCAGGTGCTATCAAAATAAGGGGAAAGGGGAGGGAACTGGAAGATGATAGGAAGGTAGGGGCCTTTACCCTACTGATATAAATACTTCATATTTCTCATGTGGTACCTTCCGTAAGAGCTTCTCCAAATAACGAATCATTTCTATCATTCAACTTGGGGGGGTGTATTATGGGCTCTTGAAAAATTGTAATCATTACTTCTTTTAAAATAGTCATATAGTCTCTTCCTAATTACTACAAATTAGAAAACTGTAGCTATTTGGAATGAAAGAATTACTGCTTGAAGTATGTTTTACCTTTAAATTGCTTTACAATACCAGTTGATATTTAAATTCAAGGACGGATAGACAGATGACTAGTGTATTTTCTTTTGCAGAGATGGAGAAACTTGAGGGAGAAGTGAAATGATTTGGTCAAGGTTATGGAGGTGTGGTGCACAGTAAAATTATCCTTCTTGAATACTTGTTATTTGCCTTGTGTTTTTTTTTTTTTTTTTAAGTGAAATCAACAGCTTCACATCAGCTACTGATCAGGTACCAGATGGCAAAAACTTTCAGTCACTACCACCTAGGGCTATATTCAAACCAATGAAAGGCCTGTATCTCATTATCGGTCCCCTGAGCTCTTCATTCTCCCACATGGTACGTCCTTTTCAAGTAGAAAAGTGACATTATTTTTAAAACTGCCCTTGTTTCAGATAACCAAAAAATTCTGATAATTTAAACAGGTTTGTCCTTTTAGTTTTTTTTTTTTTTTATTTTGCATGACATTATTAAGCATGGACTGAATACCACTGCAACAGAAATTGACAAAATCAAACTAAATCAAACTAAACTGTAGGATAACATCCCAGAATTTTGCTTCATGTCAAGAATTATAGGTGAATGAGTAAGGATGCCAGATTTAGCAAATAAAAACACAAAACACTTAGTTAAACTCGAGTTTCATACAAATGTTTAGATTTTCAGTGCACATATGGCCCAAATATTGAATGAAATATACTCATACTAAAAAGTTACTCTTTGTTTATCTGAAATTCACTTAGCTAGATGTGCTGTATTTCATCTGGCAACCCTATGAAGAAAGAATGGGTATTTCATATTATTTTGTATAACTAAAAACACAAGGACATGTAAGTTGCTTATAAAAGTGTGTGATGATGTCCACTAAAGCCAGTTTATGCTCTGTGGGAGACAATCACATCTTAAAACCACGATTACAAAACTGGAAGTTTACAAAGAATACAAGGGGGAAAAGGTGACTACTGTTTCAGCTGGAAAATGGAATTATATTTTGCTAGAGTGAAAAATAATGCAGCGCAATAAAAGACATTGTGGATTTTGAAAGTCCCTCTTAGAGAAATAGACCCCAAGAAGTGGTTTAGCAATTGTTTTACATTTTTTCAAATAAGAAAAACATGCTACTCCTAGCTGGAAAACTACTGGGCAGGTTTTAGGTTCAGCAGCGTTGTTCACCGAATAATGAACTCAGAATTTTTGCATGTACTGTTCCATTATTCTCTCTGTCAGGTAAGTCTGCGGAGGTAGAAGTGCAACTCTTGCCATGAATACGAGTCAATGGTGTCTATAATTAAAAGCTAGCACACGGATAAAAAGGCAAATATGGAAGCATTTGCCTAGTACAGATTTCATATTTAATTTTTTTCTTTTATCTCGCTTCAAGAGCAATGAAAGAAATGTGCCATTTAATATCTTACCTTTCTAATATGCATGCATATGAACTCAAATTACACAGCCATGGTAACAAGGACGTTAATAGTAAATATAAAGAGTACATTAGAATCCCCTGTGGGTGTATGTTCTTATCTTGATCCGTAGAGATTTATACATCTAACATCTTTTAACATTGATGAATATAAATCTCAGGCACGGAGGAAAGAGTGTAAATCCTTATAATTCAAGATGTAAGTATCCCTACCTCTAAGGGCCAGCCTTATGAAAACCAACAAAAGCAATGAAATGGAAAGTTCAGGGAGCTGACATTATGCTCTTAACCCATGATAATGTAATATAGATAGTAAAAGGTTTTTGAATTGTAAGCTATGCATTGTGAAAATAATTGTAATGTGAATACTGACCTCATGCATTATGCTATAACCATTGTTGGTATTTTAACTCAGCTGTTATTTGAAAAGTGAAACTACTTTACTGTACTTTCCACTTTTTTTTTTTTTTTAATGTGAAGGGCAATAAATCTATCTTGAGTATGCTGCCGGCCATTTTGTCTTCTGAAAATTCAGGACTTTTGAAAACCTTCAGTGAATACTTCTCCCCCTCCCCCTCAAATAACATAAATACTTAGTGACATGAAATGTCTTCATAGAACAAAAATAGAGAGGAAAAATTACAGGGGGAAAAATAGTGAGGAAAGAGATATTTTTCAGTGCATTACATGATGTTTTATTTTATGGACATCTATTTTTACTGACTTTTGAATTCATGTCTTAAGCAAGTTGCCATGTATCTTGTTTCGTGATTTTAAAAATTAAAGTTATGTCTGTCAATCCATGCTAATTTTAAATATTTCTATTGAAAAAGAAGTTAATTCATTCCCAGAAAGTGGTATGCTTTTGGAATACACTGATCTTGTGGGTGGCGTGGACAGCAGGTGCCGAGAAGCCATTGCTTTGTGTCAGAGAGCTGGAGATGAACCAAAGCTGAATCCTCAGTGACATGTGGGAGAGACCAAGAAGACCGACGGTGATAGGGATTTCATGCACACTTTAAAATAATGAAAAACTGTTATTGGGAAAATGTCATGTACTCACAGCTCACTCTACATGCTGCTTCTAATCTTATTTGTACAAGTACAGGCAACATCTACTAACAACAGAGATTGTCTCTTTTCCTTTGTTACAATTTAGTATTGATTGCTGTGCAGGAAAGCTGACATGAATCCCAGAATGGGTTTAATTACAAGTATACACAAAAAAGTAATTGGCAGAATAAGCAAGGGGTTAGTTAGCAGGTTTCTTTTTTCAGAACCACAATATTCAACTTGAGCAGCAGTGGTAATCAACAAAGAGGAAATAAAAAATAAATATGTATTAGGGTCCTCAGTGCAATTTAAAATTCATTTATCCTTTTCTCCTTTAGCTATTTCCACAATGCACTTCAATGTCATGTTTATTATCTTTGTACACAAGTCACCAATGACTCAATAAATGCCCAACTGGAAAATTAATGTAGGATGAGACGTAGAAGAACGAGAGTGGGTGGTTTGAGGAGGCTGACTCCCAAAACTTACTCAAGTGTGATGTGATATGAAACACAATTCTAGATGTCAATATTTTTGCATTTTGGCAGCCTTCAAACAGGCTGAAAAGTTAGCCTAGTGTTACCTTCTCTGCTGATAATTTTTATAGTGCAAACAGAATAAATTTCAGAAACAAGAATTTGAAACTTCATTTTACAATATATTTCCTTCCTCTTCAGCTGATTATGTTTACACGATCTCACTTTGTTCTAGGGACACAAATTGGTTTCTTGAATCATGCTGTTATTAATATGATTTTTTAGAAATGATTGAATTTAACACAGAGGTCGGTTGAGAAAACAGGCAAAATGAAAATGATAATTCTTGGTGTGAAAACCTCAAAATGGGAAATAGAACACAATGGTGTTCTTTGTCTTTGCTTACTTCAAAATCTCTAAAATACGCTGGACTTATTGATGTTACAATATAACAGAAATAGGGCTTGCCAGGACATTGCTGGTCCCGCGGTGTGAATGGTGCATTAGAAACTGTGCTAGGAAACCAAGAAGTACTTCGTGGGGACTTATTTCGTTTGGGTCTATTCCAAGCTCAGTGTTTTCATCCTATTATAGAATTATTTTCTCTGATAAAGCAATGTACTATTTATTTGCTATAAAGTTCATGATAAACTTCCATCTATTAATTACTGAGTTTCCCTCCTCCTATCTTATTCCTTGTAGCTTTAAGTGAAAAGCCTTTTTTTTTTATGAGTTTAACCAGTCTAAGCAACCTATTTTGGAGTAAATAAAAGTGATTATAATCTTCATTTTGTAAAACTAATGTAATTTAATTAATACTTTTTCAAGATGAAGATTGGTCTGTTAATTAACCAATAACTACCAGCCCTAATTTCTATGCTGGAAGCATAGTGGGTTATTTAGTAGTGACTGGCAACTGATAGAAATACCAGAGTATTTCTTTGAAATTTTACTTGTGTTGACATAATTGCATAGGAGACAGGAAAAAATAAAATGTTCTAGACATTTTTGTTTTAATGTATATTTTATCTTATATATATTTTTCTTGAAAAAATTTCCATAAAGAAATACAAAAATGATGTAATGATTTTTTGGTAAAAAGATTTAAAAAATCCATTCATTTCTTAATTCAAAACGTATCATTTTTGTTGCTACAGATGAGTGTGGTTGGAAGACTTTGATTAAAAGAACTGTAATAGCAGGAGTGTTGCATTTTAACATGCACTGACATAAAAGGAACTGAATCACATCTACCTGTGTGACTCAAATTAGTGAGGTAGGAGTCTTTCTGTCTGAGTGCTAAATGCCATAATGCCACACAATTAAAACACAGAGTCACCTCAGCCACTGAGATGTGCCTTCTCAAACTCCTGACATAGAATCACATCTTGGCCCTGCAGTAGAATATGACGTAATTTGTTGCAGCAGTTAAATGTGATACATATTTATAGATGGAAAGTGAATATAACTTATTAAAAATAGAAAGGATTTTTTAAAAATGTTTATTTATTTTTGATAGAGCACGTGAGGGAGAGCCGGGGGGGGGGGGGCGGGGAGGAGCAGAGAGAGAAGGAGACAGAGGATCCAAGGATCCAAAGTGGGCTCTGTGCTGACAGAGAGCCTGATGCAGGGCTCAAACTCAAAAACGGAACCAATCATGACCTGAGCCAAAATCAAGACTCAGATGCTTCACCCATTGAGCCACCCAGGTGCCCCTCTTTTTTTCTTTTCTTCTTCTCTTTTTTTTTTTTTTTAATTTTAGAGAGAGAGAGTGCGAGAGTGCCTGTAGTGGAGACGGGTGGGGTGGAGGGAGGGTGGAGAGAGAGAGGATCTTAAGCAGGTTGTACCCTCTCAGCACAGAGCCTGAGAACTGGGGCTCAAGCTCCACCACCTTAGGATCCTGACCTGAGCCGAAATCAAGAGTTGGATGCTCAATGAACTGAACCACCCAGATGCCCTGAAAAAATGATTTCATATGAGCTTCATGAAAATAGAAAATGTAGGTGGTATTGTTTGCCTACCGAGCTTAGACTTAAACTGTGAGCAATCTAAAATATTTTAAAGGTAGGCAAGGCATTTTTAGAAACTGAGATTATTGCATTCAAATCTCATATTTGAGGATATTTTTGCAATAGTTCAGTGTTTGCATTCTTTCTAAGGTGTAAAGACTGAAAATATAAGGATAATTTTTTTTTCTTGGATGTGCAACATTTTACCAGAGGGAAAATCCCCATGATTTACATAAATGTTATCAAAATTTTTGAAAAAGATGAATTTTATTGCTCTAAAAATTGTTTGACTAAAAACACAAAAATATAATGATTAACTGTGCTCTTTATGTGAAAATAATCACTGTAAATTTCAAGTACACTTTTACCTTTTGATTGAGCTACTTTCAATTTTAGAATTTTAACAAATGGTGACTTTGAAAAGTTTAGGTAAACAATGACATAATCATACTGGAATGGATATGAATGCAATCTAACACCTATCCCTAATTTTGCATCCTAGGAAAAGGCACATCAAAGATCAAGTCCAAGTCATTTACTAGTAAAGTCAGGGTGAAATCTTGATTTCTCCAATTCCCAAACAACTATCCTTGACCACACTTCCCAGATCATGTTAGAGGCTCTTGTGAGATTAGAATGTGTATATATATCAAGCTGGATTTTAAAGGGAGTAGAAAATTTTGTTGCCTATAGGGACCGCACAAAGAATCCTTCAAAGGCGAAGAATGTATGTATGATATAAATAATACTCTTCCAAAATGGTGGAAAATACTCTAAAGGAGCCTCCAGAAGACATGGTTTCCAGGCCCTATTGTGACAATAACCGGAAGCTGAGTTAGGACACTGTAACTTTTCTCTCTCTCAGTACTTTATTCTGTACAAATAAAGAAGTTGGATCACATAATTTCTGATACACTTTCTAGTTCTAACACTCCAATTAAGATCATACTAGGAATTATAATGACCTGTAATAACTGTTTGGGCCTTGGACTAGTGGCTTAATTTGACCTACAAGTACCCCGTCCCCTCTACCTGAAGAAAAGTGTTTACATAACCGGAATCCTTAAGAGGGAACATTTTAATGGTTCTGTCCCGAGCCATTATTTTTTGCAAGGCACACATTTCAAAGGGTTTCTGAGATGTACCTTCTCAAATGCCTGATAGAGAATCATATCTTGGCCTTGCAATGGAATATGAGGTAAGTTATTGCAGCAGCTAAATGTGTTACCTATTTATAGATGGAAAGTGAATATAACATAGACACACAAATACACAGATGTGCTCATACACGTCCATTCCTTGTTTTAGTTTCTGGAGTAGGTGAAATGGTTAATCTTTTAGTGCACACACAAATCTTTTAGCATACTTTATATTTTATCTGGGTAACATGTGCTGAGTTCTTAATGCATTAGAGAAGGATTGAGCTCAGTTGGCATCTTCCTTTCTTATCGGTCTTAGCAAAGGAGAGGGCCTTTTGTGGAAAGGAAAATGAATGAGCTGTCTTGGATTTACTTCATGCAATGAAGTACAAATGATCTGTTTATTTTCTCTTACTATGTACAGTTGTTTTTTGGGATACTTAAAATTTGGCAAATGTTTTCCTGTCACTTTCTTTTTGATACATCCCTACTATTTTGCTTCCATTTTTATAGTTAGGAATGTCCTTTTTTTAAGAGGGCGCTGTAAAAGTTGTTAATTTTTTGTTAACTCGACAAGCCTCAAAATTGGGAAGCTAGAACAGCTAATTAAAACAAAGCAGGAAAAGTTAATTACGTAAAGGTGAAGTTACTATATGAAATATAATAATTGCCCATGACTGGGCTTCTCAAATACAACCCTATCAACTGAACTGTTATTTTGGCTTTATTTTTCATTCTAGGCAATCTGATTTTTTTCTGTGTCAGCTACAGCAGTTTTATTCTGCTGCAGCTCTAACGTGATGGAGACACAGACTACTTCATCCAGTTAATGAAGTTTGGGGAAATTTAAGCATTAGTATGTGTTATTCAGGGGGACAATAATAAATATTAACTACATATTTGAAGGTGGCGTTTATTTGGCACAGTGTGTCACTTCAGGTCAAGAAAACCCTAGCTGCATGGATCTTCCATTGAGTACTTGGAGGATATCCTGGCACTGGAATAGGGAGACTTATTGAGGTATATAAAAAAGGGGGGCTTTCTGATGGCATTCACAGATAACTTGATTTTCTTGAAAAGAACAATTATTTATAAACTTATAGTAGAAATAAAAAGCACTCCAAATTTTCAAAGTGCATTAAAAGTATTTAAAATGTGTAAAAATAGTAAACGCACAATTGGAAAGTGATAATACTATTGTTATTGTTTAAGATTCGATAATAAAGAACATATAGGTAGTTTTTAGAGTCTTTGGGAGCTGAAAGGTCAGATGTAAAACTGTTATAGCTCCTTTTGTTTTTAAAGTTTATTCTCCTAAGTACACCACTTACATATGATTACTGAGTAAATGAAATGAATGTGCCTAAAATTAATGGAAGGTGTTTGTCCAGGAATAACTTCAGAGTCAAACAAACTCAATACATAAAGTGGAAAGCATCATATTTTGAAACATGACAGAAAAAATAACTACATTGTGATAGTGGTAATTTGGCTAACATTTTTGTCTTTAAAAGGCTTTTCAGCTATTTTTTATCGAGTAAGGAAATGCTGCCATTTGAGCAGGCTGGATAGAGAAAAATATTGGTGAATGCACCTGGAATTATCGATTATGCTTGGGCATTGCAAGAGTTGTTAAAAGGAGGCTGAATCAGGGGAATTGAGCTGAATTCTCTCTCTTGGTCTTTCTTCACTTTTCTTCCCTAAACATCTCCCCTCTCCTTGAACAATCTTCAAGATCACAGGTATGCACTGAATTCAAAAATGTTGCTGAAAAGACATTTATAATATTGTGTGATAATGAGGCAAGGAAAACATAACACAAGGCATATTTATCAATCCAATAGTATGCACTTGCATGGATGTGGGAGAAAAAGGATTGGAACTTGAAGTTGGAGCCAAATCACAGAAGGCTGTGAGTGCATGTTAAAGAGGTTGGCTTCATTCTTTAGCTAGCAGTGGGAGTAAAAATAACAGAACTCTCAAGGCTCCTCTTCTACACTTCTGCTTCCATTTTAGGGGGTTGTTTTCATATCCATCTTTAATAGATTGTGCAATTATTTTTAGGCTTTAGTTCTCTTTTCTTTTTGTTTCTTCCTCTTGTGTTTTTCGTGTGTCGCGAATCCAGCTCACATCTGTCAATTACCGGACATTGCTCTGGGATGCCTGATGTAGTGAATTTAGCAAATTTGTTCCAATTCTCTTTATTGGTATTTACTAATTTGATAAAATTTCAATCCTGACAATACATATAAAATGCAAGTCCCTGGTTCAGAGCAAGAACTTTCCTCTTCAGTGATCAGATGATATGATACAGCTAGCTTATGCAGCTGCAAAAAATGTTTAGGAACGCTTAAGAGTGAGAAGACATTCTAATCATTACTGGGGAAAAGCAAGGATATTTCATTTGGATAGGAGCTTACGTAGAAAGATATGTGGAGCTAAAACAAGGCAAGGCAATAAACCATGCTTTAAACACATCGGGCATCATATAAACGCTAAACACACTTTCTAATACAAAGAATTGCAGATGCCATTAAAGATTTGTCAAATAGTCATTGCAAGATTTAGAGAAGACGAGTGTGGGACTCTCATCTTACACAAGTCTCTAGGGATTTTGTCAAACACTTTTTAAGGGAACAAGTATTTTACTCTGAACTTGAATTTGCCTGCTGGCTAATTCAGGCTCAACGGACAGTTTTTATGTTTGATTTTGGTGTGTGTGAAACTCTGTAAAGTAGCCGGATAAAATTCTACATTGTCTGGTAGGTAACGAGTCTGGGCTGGATCAACTCTTGTCAGGTTCAGATTAGAGTTGACCTTATCTTTAGGGTCACATTTTCCAATACTCACACCACTTTACAAGCTTCAGTGTGCATGAAATTATAAAACGTGGAGCATGAGAAAATATCTCCCAAGTTGTTTTTGTGGCAAGAGAGCCCAGAGAAATAAAGTGATTTTCAGCCCTTTGAGTTTTATTACTTTCTGAAGAAAGAAAATTTGGTTAGGGTCAGTTTTCAAGTTTAACAGTTCATCAGCCCATAATTGCACTCATTATTACTGTAGCCAGCTTTATATTGGAGTTTGATTAATAACGATATGCACTTCACTAACGCTTTCCATTAAGTGGCACTAATTACACTGTAACTGCTGTTCAACAACCAAGCAAGTGTAACTACAATGTCATTTTTATGGAGCCAGATTTGCTCAGAAGGCTACTTTGATAATGCTAATGTGGGAGTTAAGTAACTGAAAGTCTGGGGACAAAGTTACTATTACTTTAAATCCTAGAGACAGGAAATCATGGCATTCTGACGTTCTTATTGGTAGGAGAAGCTTTTGATATGGACTTAGCAAAGGTCTTTGAACAAGTACTATCAGCATGGGCCACTATTAAGAAGCCCAGTTATTGATATAAGAGCATAGGATTTGATCAGAAGACGGGGCTTAAATCTTCAGTCCACCAATTTATTTCTCTGATCCTAAACAAAGTATTTAACATCCTTGAAATTATATTATAAAGATGCCTACTCCTGTATTTGTGACATTAAGATTAAATGTCAGACACTGTCTGTAAAGATGCCTAGTTTAGTGCCTGGTCTATAGCAAAGGTGATTCAAATCTTTCATAAAGGCAAGTTGACCTCATTCTTTCCATCATGCAGCAGTAGGGAATGGACCCTTGCCCTCTCAGTAAGACTTCTACTTGAATTAAGATTAAATAAATACAAATTCCTTAAAAATCTGTATATAACAGGGAGGAAAGGTGTGAGACTCTAATAGGAAATAATGCAAATTAATCATCATTGTATTATGAAACTGAAAAAAAAACCTATAGGAAGCAGGGGGAGAGTCTTAATTTGATTCACAAGCTATTATGTAAAGAGGGTATTCCATATTTAGTAGGGCTCAGGTCAAAAATTTCAGCAGGTCTTAGGGATGAAAAAAATATTAGAAATAATGGAGCAAGTTAGGAAAAATTGTAGAAAAGAATGAACGCATATTATTTAAGAGTGGTTGAGTTTGTCTGTACTATTTCTGGTTCTTCTGCTGATCATTGGCTTTTGTTTTTGCTCTAAAAATGTTGCTGAAGGAAAAAAAATAGAATAAATTATTGCACTTCTCAGAATGGGAGATAGGATTTTTTTTTTTCTTTTGAAGAGAAACCACAGAGAATGGGCAGTGTTCCAGTGTCTGTAGCAGTATGGTTTGCAGATAATGTATTTAATAGTGAGTGGTGACAGGCCAACTGAATTAGAATTCATGTAGGGAATCACAAATATTTGGTAGACATAAGGTCAGATGATCAGAGAAAGATCAAAATATCTTTATATTCTGATGTGTCTTCTGATTATTTCCTTCATTCGAGCACCTCTGGTTTTTTACTTTTGAAAATCACTTTATACACTTAAAAGGTATAGACTTTGAGTTATAAGTTAAATAAGGAGTAGGGATGTAATGTACAGAAGTATGACTATAGCTAACACTGCTGTGTGATACATAAGAAAGTTGTCAAGAGAGTAGATACTGAATTCTTATCACAAGGAGAATTTTTTTTCTTCTTTCTTTTCTTTTTATTGTACCTACATGTATGATGTGTTTTAGCTGAACATATTGTGATAATCATTTCCCAGTACATGTGAATCAAGCCATCATGATGTATGACTTAAATTTATACAGTAATGTATTTCAAGTATTTATCAATGAAACTCTAAAAAATACAAAGGAATTTGAAAATAATTTTTAAAATTACCTCTAAAAATTAGCTCATATATCTGGGGCTTGATGTAAAGAGAAATGTATAAGAAGCATGGAGAGAAATCATTTACATACAATCATGCCTTTGTAGTTCTGGGTTATTAGAATAGTAGAAGAATGAAAAGAGAGAAAGAAAGAAAAGAAAAAAGAAATCTGAAATGATATTTCTCTTTTAAACAATGTGCCCTTTCATCTCAGTTTCTAATCGCATGACTTATTGCTAGTGCCCGACTACATCATGCAATAATTCGGAAACAAGGTTTTATGACACACACATTTGAAAGACTAGGATCTATTGAGTTAATGCCAAGAGGCAAGGAGACTTGGGTGTAATGAAAAACCTTAAAGGTTGGTTAGCTTACTGACAGGGAGGGGCTCTTTCTGAATGCTGGCATCGCTGATTAATAGCTGGTAAGCATCAGTAATTAAATATTTGGCTCTGATTTTTCTGGGTTGTAATAAACTCTCAACTTTTGCTTAAACTTGTTGAAAGAGTTTTCATATTTCCCTTCAAAGAAGAATTTTGTGAACTTCCATTTATCTAAAAATACAGAACTGTGAGGAAATTATAGGTTCCCATAACATTGATATTTGATGGGAAACAGTCACACCAACAATGGGCAAAACCACCAACTGAACAAGGAGGCAAAACACCCAATATTTGGGAGGAAGAAGACTCAAAACCAGCTCCAGCCAAAGATGTTCTTGAAACACTGATATTCATGTGGAATATTTAATCACTATTCTATTTTGTTTTTTGTAAATATATTAAAAGATGATATTGTACAGAATTGTGCCTGTTTAAAAATACTGACTTTAGTACCCATTTATATAGGTATATATTAATTCACAGAATTATGTGGGTTACATATATACTATAAATATCACCTTTTTAGCTTCTGATATTTCTTTCCAAATAATTCATTAACAGAAATTGTAAAGAAAACTTAAAAATAATAAACTTCTTCACTCATGTTAACTAACTGAAAAATGGGTTTATGTAAATCTATTTAAAATACTGAATTCACCATAAAAATATGACTTGTTATTGGAAAAACTGATGCCTGTAGAGTTTCTATTGAGAGTGATTTGGCAGCAGACCCAATATAAAATAATGAATGGAACAGAACACAAAGAAGAGAGGCTTATCAATTCAGAGTATAGCATAAATTAATTAGATGATGGTTACTTTGTCCACTGGTTATAATCAGCCTAATGTATGCTCTGTACGATCTAAAGGAATAAATATTTAATTATAGTTAGTAAGGATTCTATGAAAACCCTACATGTTTGGTATTGGATAACTATATAAAGATCATTTAACATTGAAAACACAGCCTTTTTCTTGTGTAGAGGTTTATCTGTTGTTAAATGCATTTGGATTTTGTTAAACACTGGTACGATCTACCAGTTTCAGATTTGGATACATCTGATAGCATGACACAATCGAATATTATCTTGTGTACCTGTAAACACAAGTTACCAAAAATTTCTAAAAATAGAGTTGTTCATTACTCTCCAACTCTGAAAAAAAAACAATATAAAAATATGGTTTTGTGTCATTAGTAACTGCATGAAAACTAAATGGCAAATTTCCTCCCCAGTTGCAAGACTGAAACTTTTGTAGGGTCAATTGTTTGCCTCACCAGCATGACCTTTTGGTGGCAGCACCAAGGAACATGTAAAGAGGACTTATTTTATATCAACTTGAGAATGTCAGTGCTTAAGAACTTCCCAGAGTCATAAATATACTTTATTTTAGATTGTCTCTGAATTATTTGCATGGTCAGGTTAAATTATCTCTTTTGAATAATACCATTTACAATCTAATATTATTTTACTTGCTTAAAATTTCCTATAACTAGTAACTAGGAATCCCTAAGGCTAATCATTTGAAATTTTATTGTAAAATCCATGTGCATTCTAAATGTCCTGTATCTAATAGTGAAGGCTTTGCTAATTCTCCAGATTGAAGTTAGGACTCCAAAAAAATTTTGTTCATCTTGACACTTGCTCACTTTCACTTCTCTGTCTTTATCACATCATTTGTATAGCTCTTGTGGCAGAATTCTACTTTATTGGGAGTTTGTGATAAAGCTTCTCTTTAGTTCTCAATATATTCCCATAGGGTGTAGTCTAAAAGTCTAAAAGACCATTTAAACATTTAAAAACATTATCTAAAAAGAAAGTTGAAAAAATTTCCCAGACCTTTACCTCATTTGTAACTGGCAGTCGACTTTTTCAACTGTTTTCCCATATACACACCATCCATTCCTTTCTGGAAATACAGTTGACCCTTTAACAACCTGGGTTTGGACTGTGTGGATCCACTTACACTTGGATTTTTTATAGGATAGTACTGTAAATGTATTTTCTCTTCCTTAAGACTCTCTTTATAACATTTTCTTTCCCTAGCTTACTTTATTGCAAGAATACAGTATATAATACATCTAACATACAAAATATGTTGTAATTGTTTATGTCATCAGTAAGACTTCTCTTCAATAGCAGGCTATCAGTAATTAAATTTTGGGGGAGTCAAAAGTGGAGATTTTCTCCTACATTGGGGGTCAGCATCCCTAACCCTTGCTTTGTTCAACTGTGAACTGAATTTGTTTATTTGTAAAAAAAAAAAAAAGTAGACAGTATTTTACTACTCAATCCAATACAAATCCAGCTCACAAACAAATACTTTTTAACATGTATTTTACTTCGAAAATTATTTATTTTATACTCATGCATGTATTTATGCCATTAATTTTGATTTATGCAAAAATCAATAATTATCTTTATTTATAGATACCATTGACAATTGCTGTAGATTATCAGAATTAATCTGGACCTGCATCTGTGTGGTTAGAGTTGTTTGAAACATGGAGGTGGGAGATAAACTAAGGTCTTTCAAAGAAAGAGATTTTTCCGTACACACATATGCATGCACAAACACACACACAAAAACACACAGTCACATATACACCTTTGAGTATATTCTGACTGAATATCCATGTATCTATGTATTTTTGGGTGTTTCTAAAGTTAAAAAGGACAGTAATTTATTTTACTCTGTCTATGCAACCTCAATAACCAGGATAAGGTCTACAGAAAAATATAAATGGCTCATGCCTCTAATTTTTTTAAATACTCACACTTTTCCATTTACTAGTGAAGACAGCAGTTCTCTGCCTTTCCGCAACATGTGTGTGTGCGCGTGTGCATGTGGATGACCATAGACAGCAAAACACAGCTTTATTTTTCTTTAGTTTTCTTACTGACAATTCATATATGTGAAAATAGAAAAATTTGCACCAAGGTGAAGATATTCATATATAGAGAGAAAAATCCTTGTTTTTATATTATAATCCTACTGTGCAAATGGATATTCCAAATAAAAATGACAGGGTAGATATAAGTAAGATATATCTACACAAATAAAAACATTCAAACTGTCCTGGGTAGTCTTATTGTTAGCTCCCAGTAGGTTTTCCAGCCCATAATTTTGGTCTATCAGACACTTCTTATATATATTTTTTATTCTCCTAGTCTCTCCCATCTCTTGTTTTAGTTGTTGCTGAGACAACCCAGTTCTACATGGGCTTCCATCAACTTCACAATGGTACAACCTAAGATTGCCTCATTGCAAGTTTGGGCTGTATACCCTTAGTTTTATGCCTGTAGCTTCTTGGTTCACACTAAAGCCTGAGACTTCTCAGGGCCCCCTCAGTGTCCACACATGTACAAGCTAGGTGTGTGAGAGTTAAAACTCTGTGGGTCAAACCAATGGAAGACAGGAGGCCTGTGGAGTGATCTATAGGATACAGGAACAGATTAATATATTTTCCTTCTCCTTTTGAGTATGGACAGAACTGAGAAGTAGTTGTTTACATGGCCTCTTGGAAGAGGGTGTAAGTGAAATCAACCAATCAATTGGTTGCACTTGATACAATGCGGTGGCCAGTTAAATAGTACATCATTTTACTGATACTTCCTTCTTTCTGTCTCACTTCTCATTTCTCCTCAGTCCCTCTCTAGTAAAAGTTCAAGACTTTAGTCTCTGCTTTCTGGGGAACTCAGATTAAAACTAGGATCAGAAACAACCCTCGAAGACAATACTCATGCACGTCTAAGAATTCATTTGTTAATAATATGCAGGTTGATATCTCATGGTGTATAGTAGCTTCACAATTACTAAAGATTTGATCTACAGTTAAAATAGGATAAGGTTCAGATAGAAGGTAAGGGGCTACTTTTTACAATGGCAGTTGCTCTTTAATGTTACGGGGGAAAGATAATTATAAGAATTGTGGAGTGGCTGGCTTTTGTTAATGGCAGTGGAATCTTTTGCAGAAGAAAATAATAGACTAAAGAAAATCAAATGCCTACGGAAGTCCAGGGACCTCTACTGCATCTTTGAAGAAACTCTGTTGCCCTATAATCAGAAATCAGACTGTGCTGAATACATATCTGAAACACCTCTCCCATATCAAATCAGGTCTTTAACAGAAAAATATAGGGACTCTAAGACTTATCATGAGGCCATTTGTTTGGGGAAGGCTGAGATTCTTCATTCTCTAGATTCCCTTAAAACTGCAGGATGGTGGAAGCAACTCCTTTCCTCTCCTTTGCAGAAGCAGACTCCTTTCCCATGGAAATGATGCAATAGCCACATCTGAGGAAGTTGCCTTACAAGATGATGCTTGTTCCCCTCAGCATTTGCACCCACTGCTTCTCATTGACTTCAGGACAATAACCAGGGTAGATCTCTTAGCACAGCCATTCTGAGAAATACAAGTATTGTTGTTCAAGCCTATTTGCTTGAGGAGTTTTAGAAATTGGCTAATATATACCAGCAGGTACTGAGGGAACAGGGAACATGTTAGAATAGAAATGAGAATGTTCACCAGAAGAATACAGACTATAAAGCTGGAGAGTGGAGAATTTATTGACCCTGGAGCACTGATCCACAATTTGGGATTAAACATTCTGACAAGGATCTAGTCATAATAATCTGCTGATTTGATTCCTTAAATCTAGCCCTTGATTATGCCTTATAATACAGTATGTTTTGCTTTCAAAATCTAAAGCAGCCCACCAATCACTGTGTCTCTTTCTTAGTAGTAGGAGTCGCAAAGTGAAATAATTGTCTTTTGTTTTAGAGGACATAACTCAGTGTGCCCCCAGATACCGGGCCCTAAAACCTTCTTGAACATGGGAGGCACCTGGACCTTTTGAAGCTTTATTTCCCTCTCATTGACACAGAAGTATTTTGTTAGGGTGGCCAGAGTGATGTCCACTTCTTACCAGATATAATTTGTTTGATGTCATAAATACAGTAGACTACCTGACATTCTGTAGAATGTGAAGATGATCTTGTCCCTATAACCATATTTCTATAAAAAAACAGAGAAGATAAAATAACTCTGGGGCAATACCTTGAATCTGAACTGCTACAATTGCTACGTGAATGCAAACTGCTTTTTCCTTGCCTCTTGTTTGGGTTCAAGAAGAAAACATTTGCCATCTGATCAATAGCCTTATACCAAAATGGAGAGGCTGTGGATCTGCTCCAGTAAGGATGCATTTAGCATGACAGCTGTGACTATCTGGAGAAATTTACATTAGTCTACTGTCATTTGCCACATTCCATCCATTTTTTAAGAGCCAGATGAAGGAAAATATCACCCCTGAATCCAATGAAGGTTTGATAGTGGTACTAATCTTTGCAACACTATTCCTCCTGAGATGTTCTATTGCTTCCTATTTACTATTTTGACCAAGGGAAAGTGGGTATAGTAGGCAATTTCAGAAGCTCTCACTTGGCCTTTCCTCCGTAATGATGATTCTTACTGTACCAATCAGACAGGCAATGTGAAGTTCTGGAGATACAATATATATTTATGCTGATTGTATACTCAAGGGACCAGGTAATTAGTTTCAGGGTTGAACAACAATGAATAATCACAGATTGGCACCAGTGTAACTATCCATAGTGTGGAATTCCTATAAATAGACTTGGGTCCAAACTGCATTTATGACCCCATCTCCATAATATAATCTTCCATCTAATTAGAAGAAATTGATGGAGTTTTAGGTCCTCTAGTATTGGTGTCGTCTCAAACCTTGTATCTCATCGTCCTCAAACTTTGGCTATATTCACCTCCCCTGTGCATATAGCAACTATGCAGATAACCAAAATTGGGAAAGGATTTGTGAAATCTTTACTGTTTATTTATAGGAGAGCTGTCCTTGAATAGGTGACCAGGATGCATCCAGTGCATCTATGCAATGTATGCGTTTAGAAAGAAGCATCTGCCTTGAATCCACATCAACAGGATGAAAGGCATGAGAAATGGATACAAAACAGATTGTGATGGTTAATTTATATGTCAACTTGACTGGGCCACGGGGTGCTCTGACATTTGGTCAAACATTATTCTGGGTGTGTATGTGACAATATTTCTGGATGAAATTAAACTGAGTAAAGCAGATTACTCTCTCTAATGTGGGTGGGTCCTATCCAATCACCCGGAGGCCTGAATAGAACAAAAAGGCTGACATCCTCTTGAGTAAGAGGAAATTAACTCCTTCCTAACTACCTTGATCTGGGTCATTGGTTTTTTTCCCTCCTTTTGGACTCAGATGGAACATTGACTAAGACACCATCATCCTCTTAGTTGCTCATGTCAAATATTGCATATGGCCATCCTTGGTTCTCTCTTTCCCTCATACCCACATGTAGTTTATCAGCAAGACTGGTTGATTGTATCTCCAAAATATTCCTGAATCCATCTATTTCTATTTTCAAATCTTTTTAGTTCAAGCTACCTTCATCTTTAAGCTGAATTTCCATAGGAGTCTTCTACCTACTTGCCCTTACTTCTGTTCTTCAATCAATCCATTCTCCATTCAGCAGTACAGTGTTCTTTTAAAAATATAAATTATTACATGTTCTTCCCCTATGTAAAATTCACAGTGCTTTCCCATCATGTGGAAAGTATATTTCAAATGCCTTACCCTGGCTTCCCAAGCTCTCATGGTTGGCCAGCGCATGCCCTGTCCCAATTTCTCTCCACTGTGATACTTGCTCAGCACTCTTCATCCACACTGCTTTTCTATCTGTTCTTGACCATGCCCAACTTATTCTTGCCTTAAGGCCCTCTAATCACTTCTTCCTTGCTCTTACATGACTTCTAATCATGCAAATATCAGCTTAAATGTTTCCACCTTAATGCAGGCTTTCTTGACTACTCAATATAAAATAGCTATGCAGGCCCCTGCTATCAATCTTTACTGAGTCTTTGTGAAGAAAGTATCAAAATGCTAATTAAGGCTTGACTGAAGAAGGATGTGGTCAGAGGTGTGACAGATAAATTCTAGGGCAGGAATGTTCAGTGGAGTACAGATTTAAAAAAAAAAACAATAACGACTCAACATAAGTTAGTTTCTTGAAAAAAAAAAAGTTGTCTCCAGAGACCTTTGGACAATCAGGTTAAAAAATAAGAGACATGCAGTAAATAATGTGAGCCTCAAGGAAGGCAGCAGATAATACATGTGGGATTTTAAGTACTGCTAAAAGAATAAACCTTTTCAACATGCATTGCAATGTTCAGAGACAGTCTCTGGGATCAAGAATGACTTTGTAGTTTTGTACCTATTTAATAACTTTATTACTTGGCAGGCTTTACGATCTAAATACTACACTGGACAGAAAGACAAGTTGGTATAAAAAGGATGTTATGGCCATCCTTATCAATAAATGATATTTAAGCTGATTTTAACTTTTTCTTAAATATCGGTTGAACTATTTACACGACTCAAACTAATATTAGCCACATGGCCTAACTCCATTAAAATGCAGTGTAACTGTAACAGTAGCCAATTATTTATGAATCAGTGGAAACATCTGGAAGCTTGACCTCTTTTTTATATGAAAAGGACTTGGAGCATTTGCTGTATTTCACTATTAGTGCCACTTCAGTTATTACATGCTCTGCCAATGTTTTATGTAACTGGACTGATTTCCTTCCGACTCGTAAGGTCAGCTGCCTGTGAAGGGATTGAGTTTTCTAGGCACTACTGCCTGTGTCTATCTCCTTATGGATATAGTACCTGCTACCTATTTCTCATACACAGTGGAAAATATGTTATTCTAGCATTATATAGCATATTGTGTAAGCATTAAAGAGAATAAACTAATTTATTTTCCTTAACCAATCTTACCTTCATGCTTTTTAGTATTTCCAATCTTTTCCCTTTTTGATATATGCATGTCTCTGTACACACACACACACACACACACTTAAATGTTCCTTATCTGTAACTAAAAAAATACACAGGTATAATTTATTTCAGCCAGTTAAAAAAGAATGCATCTGTTTTACACCAAATATATTTCCAATGTACTTTGCATGTAAGTAGAGACGGAGAAAGTATATGTTCAAGGACTGATGACATATGCACCAACATATATACAAACATACACGTCTGCACAGGTGAATTTGCAGTTCTATCTCTGGCAAGACAGAGAATATGCAACTAAGTGGATGTATCCTACTTAGTTGGATAATCCCAAACTGCAGGCAATCAAGGTATTTGTATTTTTCTGCTAACAGATTTTGGTTGTAATTCATGTTGCATAGGCTTATTTTCATTCATGGAATATTTATTGTGAATGTTCTCTGTATCAGGCATGATACTAGACACTGGAGATAAAAATGATGAATAATAGATAGTCTGTGGTTCTAATGGGCTTCAGCCTTTTCACGTGTTCTAAACACAGAGCAGCACAGCACCAGGATGAAATGTTTAGGGAACTTAAATGGGAGATAGGAGTAACTGTTCTGACATTAAAAACAAATATAAACAAACAATCAAAACAAACTGCCAGTTTAGTACTAAATCTGATTAGTTCCCAAAGCTCCTATATTTTCTTATCAGGGTGAGGGCATGGAAAACTGAGAACTCTGGAGGATAGAGCATAGTTTGTCCCCTGAAATCGCAAGAAAGGACACATATCTAGTGTCTGTCTTAACCCCTTATCTATTCCTGGCAGCTTCTTGGGCTCTTGTTGGTATGATTTCTGCCACATAATGCCACCGCTCTGGCAACTGATGATTGGATCAGCAATTTGACTCTAAAACCATTTTAGATGGAAGATTGCGAGGGAGCCTGTCCCTAGAGCCCTAACAAGCACGTTAAGCCTCCAAAGGTCCCTAGGCATCTTGCTCCCTAAACTGAAGGTGATTGACTGACCCCAAACCCCTTTTCCCTTGGAGGGTTTGAACTGGAGGTATAAAAATACAGGCAGCAGCTGGCAACAGTAGAGGGCTATAGAAAGAAGTTGAGACTTACACTGAAAGAAGGCATTATGGGGAAGTCACCAGCCTATGGAATCCATGTGATTTGAAGACAGACGGGAATAAAATGGGGGAGGTGGTAGAATAATAAGCAAGCCAAGAGAACTGAAATAGAGAAAAGGAGATTAGACTAGTGTTATTGGGCAGAGGCAGGCATGCTAACGTGGAGACAGAAAATAGCTGAGTCATCTTAACTGCAGGACTCCGGAGTAGTGAGCAATGAATGCCTGCTTTGAAGATGAGCCTCATGGGTCCTTTGGCTAGCCAGGGGGGGAAACTTTAATTAAGAAGTAAGCATGAGCTATGATTACCACACTCTTTCCACAGAAATAAAAGCGTCAGATAGTCTTTCTCCCATAGTAAGCCCAAACACCTAAGAGAAACAGATCTTTGAATAAATCACATGGGAAAATGGGTCCCCTAAAGAGTAAAACTTTTCTCCATGATAAATTACATCCGCAAAATGTCTATTTGTAAAATTAATCTGGCCAGAATTTTGACAAGTTGTCAGGATTCCTTAAATGTCCCTGTCTTTAGAAGCAAACAAATTGGGTAATGGAGGACCCATGTGGTCATGTGGTAATCATAACTCTGAATGCGGAATCATTTCATTCAACTCCTTTTCCCCACAGGGGAAAGAAAGGCTCCAAAGGTCTCTAGGCATTTTGCTTTGTGAGTGCATGTATTTCAGTGAAAACATCTATAAAGCAAATCCATTCTCTTTCATGATAAAATCAATATTCTGTAAAAAAAAAATGGAAATAAACTTCTTGACTATGGAACAATGTTCCTTAAAGACAACATCAGGAGGGAAGAGATACACCTAGGGTATACTCTGTTGAAGGGTGTACAAGAGAAGCAGGATGTTGAAAGGGTGAGGCCGATTTCCTTTGTGAGATCCCACTGTACACCATCCAAATGCTTTTCTCCTTTTCAGCTTGTATGGCATCTAATAGAGTTGGGTTATGCCACATTTCTCACTTTCTCTCTTCCAGTAAATGAATTGTCACAGTTTCACACCCAAGCCCAACGCTCACTATCTTTAATGGGAGAAAGTGAGGCCCTGAATACTCACAAGCAAGGAATAGAGCACCAGAGCTCCTATTTTATCCTTGATAGCATCTACCTTTCTTTATGAGACCTGGCTATAGGATTGCTAGGATGGTTTCTTCCTTTCTTTATATTCCTTGATTTCTCTCATTAAGCATCAATTAATAGGCAGGCATAGGTTTTCTATAATCTCTTGTACTCAAGAGAAATAGTGAAAATGAAGATTCAACACATTTTAGGGTATAGAGAAAGGAAACTAATGACAGTTTGCTTTCCTTCTGTAAGTAATGTAGGAGGCAAAGTTAACCACACAGAGAAAGGTTGGGATAGGAATGGGTAATAAAACTGGGAATTGCTACTGTGAAAATATGGCAGGGAATCAACTAGAGATGAATAAGGAAATTGCAATAAGGGTCCAAGAGCTGATGGATAGCATGCCTTATTACAGTGATTTGCACATTTTTTCCCTTCAAGTCATGACCAAATGTCCTTTGGCAGAAGTCCATGTTTGAGGATGGGAAAATTTACATCTTTATTTTCAGTAACCTTGAACTGAAATTTACATTTCCTTCAATTGTGAATATAGGCCACAAACCACATTAGTATTAGTAGTTCTTGTGACATTTTACCCAATTGAAATATTGGATATTTTCATATCATATTAGAGTTACAATATTTCACATATCATCTATTATGCTCCAATGGTATCACTTTTTATTAAAAGTTATTACAGAAGAACGTATATTACAATTTCATTTTTTAGATAACTGTATTTCAATACAATTAGTTTCCTTTGTATTCTATTTTTTTAATTTAAATTATTTTTAGAAAGATCCTATTGTGTTCCTAGGCTTTATTAAGTTACCAAAGGGATTCATAGCATATAAAAGGTTAAGAATGTCTGTTCCTTGGTGTCTCAATATTTGCCATTCAAAATATAACACTTAAGACTAAGGAGGATGGGATACAATAGAATGAAATATTGTTACTGAAATGGGAAGAAAATATAAGCAATTACTTAGGCTCATCAGCTACTATGAGATGCTGCTTTTTTTATGTCAAAATCTTAAATATTATGACTTAAGTGGTATTTTTCTTTTACAAATGCCCAGGACTTTTGTTACAGTCAATTAAACCTGTCTCATTTATCCTCTCTAACCTTCAGTCAGAATCCGCACATAATGTAGCATTCATATTTTAACACTGGGTGTCCAACAGCATGATTTAAGGCTGATGAAGGCTTTTCTGTATGGGTACTTTGTTTGCTGAATACCCATGGATGCCATTTACAAGTCCTGTGGTTGCTAGCATCAGGGATTTTTGTAGGTAAATATTGATTGTGGACCTTTGATTTTTTACGGATTGATAAATCAGGGCCTAAATGAGGTGACTGAAGAAGACTGACAATTTAACATCAAAACAGGATTATAATACTCTAATGGATATCTGTTCCTCTTTGCATTCTCCGTGTCAATTCCCCTTCCCCATCAATTAAGAAAAAAATTGTTTGAATGTTTATTTATTTTTGAGAGAGAGACAGACAGAGAGAGAGTGGATGAGGGGCAGAGAGAGAGGGAGACACAGAGTCCAAAGCAGGCTCCAGGCTGTCAGCACAGAGCCCAACTTGGGGATGGAATTTACAAGCCCTGAGATCATGACCTGAACCGAAATCAGATGCTCAACAACTGAGCCACCTAGGTGCCCCTCCCCCATCAGTTTTTTAGGAAAGCAACCAACCTTTTATTTTATTAAAACATCCTCCCCCTTTTAATTCCTATGAATGATTCAGTTGGGGCTGGCCCCTTCCCCAGTTTCAGGAGTGGTGAGTACATAACTGAGGTGAATCAGAGCATTCTGTTCTCTTTTCCATTGTGTTGTCATAGGGAGAGGCATAAATTATCGAAGCAAATAAGGCTCATTTTGAGAGACATTCATTGGAACTATTGAGAAAAAAATTGGTGTTGTTGAGAGATTATATGAAGCCTGGAGCTGTTGGCAGCCATCTTTCCACCATGATAGCAGAGCCTGCCAAAGAAATGAAGTTACAGAGAAAAGCATTCCTCAGACAGGGTAAGAGCCATTTTCATTCTTGAGACCTAATTAGAGTGTTGGATCTAGCTGTGCCTGAAGTCAGCATGTGGGTTTTCATTTCTGTGCTCCTAACCATGTGAATCTAAGTATATTAAGTCACTTTAAGGTTCAGTTACCTGGAACAAAATGAGTGTGGACTAACAGACACTCTTGCTAACTCTAAATTCTAATTAGTTTGGGAAGTTATTATTAACTATGAAATACTTATTAGTGATGCATAAATTAGTCCAAATAAGAATAGCAGCAAAGGAAAATTATTTCCTAGGTCTTAAAAATCTTGTTTTAAATTAAACCATGACTAAGCTATGGAAAGAGGGGAAAAAAAAAAAGCTGGATATTTCAGGTGATCAAGAAATTGTATGTGTTAATTACTTGAAGAGATTCTGCATTTATCCTCCAGATGCCATAATTTCTAAACTGGCATGCTTTCATCATTTGTACACTTTGTAGTTGAAGAACCTAATCAATCTTCCTCCTGGATTTGTATTCCTATAGAAATGATGGCCTGTTCTAGGACAGCCAGTGTCGCTTGGCCTATTGTACTGAAGAATAAATGAGTAAGAGTCTTGATTACCTTACAAATAAATCTGGTTAACAGTTACATTAATTAAAATGCCTGGTTCTGCGGCTATTCTGAACTATTTATACGTGATTTAATTCATATCAGCAGCTAATTTGTATTTAATGCAAACTAATGGGTTTTATGTAAATGGAGCATGTGGCAGTCTATTTAAAAAACAAATTATCTCTAGTTTCATTTCAGTTATTTTAATTAAATTTAGAGTGTGTGTGGTGGTGGGGGGGGTGAAGGGAAAAGGGATGTGCTATATATGAGGTGATGATTAAATCCAGTTTAATTCTACAGAATAAGAAACAAGTAATTCTCTCAACAGTCACATTGGCCCTTTCATAAAGTTTAGAGAAGTCAAGAGGGTTAGTATACAGAAAAGCCTCTAAGATTCTAGATGGCATGTTTCTTAAGAGCGCTTGTAGAAATAAGTTTCTCAAATTTTTGTTTTTTAATTTGGCTCATAGTTATTTTATGCCTTAAATGCCTACTATATACATATATTTTCCTTTCTTTGATTTGGAAATTTTGAACCCATTTATAAACTGGTTAACTAATGTTTCTTTACTTGACAGCCAATAGCTTAAACTTATGGGATCCTATTTTAACTACAATAAAACATTCTCCAATCTATAGTTTATACATTTATAAATTATCTTTGGTCTTTTTTTTATTCCAAAGAGCATTTTTTTCTCTATTTTTTCCCTAATTTTGATATGTGTTCTATAGCTAAAGAGAATTTTGGCACATTCTTCATAATTTTTGCCATTTAGTCCTAGACTAGAACCATCTCTCAACTTGTAAAATTTAGTTAATTTCAAAGTTGATGTACTTCCCATTCTTTTTCTTGCATTATGGTTACTTTTTTCTGTGTTTCTATTCCCTGCTTGCTAGATCATAAGCTTTTTTTTTTTAAGAATAAGAACTATTTTTTCCATTTCCACACAATCAATATGATTTTGTTGCATTTCATAGCCATTTAATCAATGTTGCTTGAATGATATCTCCTAAAAAACAAATTATTCAAACCACTAAATTACATCTTCCAAAATCTCCATTTTCAACAACAAAAAAAATAAAACATAACTCTCCTCCTCTCATGCTATTGGTTATAAGATCAAAACTAAACTCAACAATATGATCAATCTAGTTTTCCAAACCCTATCTCCAATATTATCTCAAAAATTCACACACCATTACCTCTTAGGAGTGGTACTAGTGTTATGGTAACATAATGAAGGATCACCTATTGGTCTCTGGGAGTTGGGAAAGCCTCCAAGTGAAGGCAGTGATTGATCTCAGGCTTGAAGGAATTTTCTAGGGAAACATGGGGAAAAATGGGTTTTCATGATGCAAAATAACACATGTATTCCTCACATAAAATGGTATAGCATTAATCCCAAAGAACACATTATGTATTTGAATGGAACTGTCTCCTTAACAAAATATTTTAAATCATCATCTACCTTAAAAACTTTTTCCAGTTTTTTACATTTGTAAAATCTCAGCCCTTCTTTGAAATACCCTGGATTCCCACCCCCCTTGAATATTTTGGTGTAATCTAAAACTTTAATGTCAAACATTAAAATAAGTTTTAGAAACAGTGTCATTGGTACATATCCACAATTCTAGAATATTGTCACAAGCTCGTACAGGAAAAGATAATCAATTTTTAAACTCATGTTTCCTTGTCACCAGTGACAGAAACAGCAAATCCAAACAATTGTTTGTGGATGTTAATCCTGGTCAGATTGATCAAATGACAGCCTCTCCAGTTTCACTGGTTGTCTGGGGAGCGTTGACTTTCCTATATGGCAGATATAATGACTTCTGTTTTAATTCAACTGCCACCAATTTGGAGCCATATACAATAACGCCAGTCCTCCAGAGAAATTTTAACAGATATAATTAGCCATATTTGAAATATAAGAACATTCACTCAGTCAGAATGATTGGAAATCCATTTTTTTTTACATGAAGTTAGATTCTACAAGTTATTTAATTAATTGCATCATAATTCACTTCAGGGACACCATAACTATTCAGATGGCATAGTAAATGTTTCGTTGGGTACTATAAGGTTGTTACCAAAATAGGGTAGTCTCATTGGTTCTTCAAAAGGAGACACATAATGGAAAGCTCCTGTGGTGTAGAGAAACTACCTCATCAAGTAGGCCCAATACATATGCAAATTGTAATTTATACAAAAGATACCAAAAGGGAGGTAGTTCCCTGAAGAGGCAGAAGGAAGAGAAAACCCACTTCAGAGAGCTCACGGTTATATCCTTTCTCTAAAGCAAAAAGTAATTTACTAAAATAGCATTGTTTGTGCAGTTGCAAAATCTCTCTTCCATAGCCCTCCCTTTCAAGCCCTTCTCCCCTCTCAACTTAGCTACATTAGCCTTCCACATCGATTCAATTGGCAGGTGATTTATCAGGCCAGCATTTCATCTTCCCTATAAAGGCAAAACGTGCCCTGTTCCTGGGTGCTGCAACGGGGAACAGACGAATGTTCCTTTGATGCTGCAAGGACACCAGACTGATAAAATTTGCTCCTGCATTGAACTTGACATGGAGGTGGAGTGCTTTAACTTTTAAAAGTCTGCTCTGTAACTCTCAGAATAACTGATGACCCTCATTGATATTCACATTTCAAATGCAGATAAATCTTCTCTGTTATTTTTTTCTTCGATTCGAGGTCTAAAATTTTCACCTTCTACACATGCACACCCTGTTATCTCAAATTGACAAAATCTTCCTACTTGCTGAGTCACTCAGTCCATCCAGCTACTTATTCATCTATCTGTCCTTATGTAATGGAATGGAAACATATTGCTATTTAAACCAAAGTCACCTGCGTTTGCTCCCACCCACTAGAGAGTGGGATGATTTATAACCGAGAGAAGATTTTTTTGTTTACAAAAGTGCCGTAGTCCCTCCTCCCCATACCTGAGTGAGGCAAAGAAGAAGAAAATGCATAAGAGAATGAGAAGAATCTGGAGCTCAAAGGCATTGCAGGAACTAAGAACGGGGTACCTACCAGCAATGCCACTTCCCAGGTGAGTGACTTGTGCAGCCACCCAGGGCCCTGTGTCCAGAAGGGCTCCACGCTTGGCTTAACGTTCTGCTGTCACTATCTTGAAATTCTTAATAGTTTTTGAACAACAGAACTGCATTTTTATATAGCACTGGACCTGCAAATTATGTAGCCAGTTTTGGATAGAAACACTCCATTTTCTTTAATTTAGCCCAAATTTTGAGTTAAATACAATGAAGTATTGCCAATCCAAGGTCTTACGCCTATTTCCAGGGGTGAAGTAACGTAGCAAATATTATGTGAAGCCACTTAGTAGCAGTAATGACTCTTATGTCCTATCGCTCTGTTTTTCAGACACTAGGGATGGTTCATTTCGTAGATTGGGGTTAATTTATAGAATTAGCATGTATTTAATTAGACCGAGACTTCTACTTCTCACCCCTCCCCCAACCCTTATGAGTTTGTCCTGTGTGTTTTTCTAGGAAGCTGGTTTTCATAATGAGGGCTTGTAGGACATGGTTTTACTTAATATAGACTACCTTAAACGTGAGTCGTATTTTTTAAATTTGTTTTTACAAATCTGAACGCTTCCTTGTGGTCAGTCTGATGAGGCTTGAGGAGGCAAGGCTGCAGTAATCTCACGGAAGGTAGCTGCTCTTACCCATCTCTCTGCCTTCTGGGCTGCAAAAGTCAGTCTTCAAGGTCCCAAATGCCAGATACTCCCTTCACTAACGTCTCTTAAAGCTAGGCAATAACATTTATCAAATCCTGGCTAATGGAAGCTGAGGGAAAAGGGCTTTTGGAGGCTTTGAGGAAGGGTTTTTGTTGTTGTTTTTTTTTTTTTTTTTTTTTTTTATGATAGGAGAAACTTATCCACATTGCTCGTCTTTAGATATGGTTGTATGACCACATGATGCATGGAGTTACAGCAGAATCTTGTGATAATGTGGGAAAAGCCATGAAAACGGAAGAGAGGAGAGGTGGAAAGCGCATGGGACATCGATGAAGCCACTTTGTTGCTGAATTAAGCAAGGCTGAAACAACCTACCTCTTCAGAATATTTGTAAACTTAAGCAGGTGGTTCTCAAAGCGTGGTCCCTGGATCAGCAATGTTGGCATTGCCGAGAAATTTGTTAGGAAAGAGAATTCTTGGGTCCTGCCTCAGATTACTGAAACAGAAACACTGGGGATGAGACCAAGCATTCTGTGTTATAACAAACACTCTTGGTCATTCTGATGCATACTCAAGTTTAAGAACTACTGCGTTAAGTTGCATTTTGTCAGCTATTCTGTTCATCGTAATTCAAACAATCTCAACTATATTATAAGAAACTGGGACACTTTATTTACTTATTTAAAAATTGTTTTTACATGTTTACTTATTTTTGAGAGACAGAGACAGAGTGTGAAGGGGGGAGGGACAGAGAGAGAGGGAGACACAGAATCTGAAGTAGGCTCCAGGTTCTGAGATGTCAGCACAGAGCCCAATGTGGGGCTTGAACCCACGAACGGTGAGATCATGGCCTGAGCTGCAGTCGGATGCTCAACCTACTGAGCCACCCAGGCGCCCCAAGATTGGGACACTTTAAAATATGACTTTTAAAAGATCATATTTTCTTTTAAAGTTATATTTTGGCAACACCCTATTCCTGCAATTAGAAATAACTTAGTATTTAGTGAACACAAATAGTTTAAGTTCTTATCACTTCGCTCATAACATCCATCTGGAGAATTATCATGACCTTCAGATACAAAGTTGATTTATATTATTATTTGTCTCATAAAAGTGACACAGTAGACAGAAGGGACAGTAGAGCCTCTTTTTCTTCCTTGTTTTGTCCGTGTGTTGTTATTCAATTTTTTTGTGCCAGACTAAGTGGAGTTATAGGCTGTATTATCTAGTTTTAACTACACGAACTTTCACAAAATAAGGGATTTAAGATACTCCTATAAAGAAATTGCAGGTTGAAGGAATCATAAATAATGTAGATACAGGTAAAAATAGTGGTGTTGCTGCTTTCCACTTGGTTCGTGGGCATTTTGCCAGCCTTGTTAGAAGAGAAAACAAGTGTGTTCTAAAATGACACTATGGGAAGTTGCCAAATAGTATTTATAATAATCAGGAAGATTTACGCATACTATTTTTAGTGCTAACCCTCACTCTAAGTGGATATTTGCCCAGAGATGGTAGCTAACGATAGCTATAGCCCTATCTGGAACTATGTTTATTATCCACACCACACACCACTACTGTTTTATTTTTTACCGATTTCTAAAGTTTTATTTTGCTACTGATTTTATTCTTGTTTTTAACTGATAGAGGGTATTTAATTAAAAAAAAGTAGATAGGCTCTTGATTCAGAATGAGATCAAAAAACCTTGCTTTTCATACTAGGATTTCTGGCATCTGAGCCCAATCTGCTTTTCAGTCGTAATTTTCCTTTATTCTTCCTTCATGCTCTGTGTGCTTTTGCTACTCTGAAGGAGCTGCTCACTCTTCTCCGTGCCCAGCTCTACACACTTTCTCAAACTAATCTCAGCCAGGAGTCATTTCACCTTCCCTGAACTCTCATAATGAGAGTTGATACTTTATAGCCTTTTAAGTTCTTTGAGGGCAGAATTCATTATCCGATTCATTTTACATCCCCCATAATGCATAGGATGTGGATTCCAAGAAGATGTGTTAGTAGAAAGTAAGAAAGGAGAGAAGAAATAGCAACTGTGTGAGCAAAGAAATAGGTTTTCACCTTTCCTGTCTGAAGGTTCAGGTTGATGGGGAGTCACCAAGCTATTCAAATTAATTCCTTTAATCATCTCATTTTGAAGGTATACTTCTTTTTACGCTATATTTCATGACTAGAGTAAGCTTAAAGTATCACTAGGTTTCTGTCTTTCTGTCATGTAGTGACATGTGAAATATTACTTTATTCATAAGGCTATCCCCAGATGACAGAAACTACTGAACTACAGCAAACACAGAAACTTGAGAGGCAGCAACGCATGGGGCATGGACATTTTATGCCATCAGACCTAGGTGACAGTCCCTGCTCCATTGCTTACTAAGTGTGCACGTGCAACTGTTCTCTGAACGCTTTCCCCTTTAATGTTCTCATCTTTAAAATGGCTATATGCATTCAAATAAGTGATAAATGTAAGAAACTTAGCATGGTCCCTGGACATAATAAATGTCTTATTTGCTACGAATGGGAAATCTTGTTTTCCTCTACTCACAACACTTCTGACACCAAATGTGTGGGTTTTTTTCCCCCACAGCAATGAATTCTCCAACTCCCTTGACATAACCTGGGTGTCCTCTGATTTAGTTATGACATTAACTACTAGGAGTTAGTGCAGACTTCACAGGGTAAGGGGTCAGTACCACATGACTGCCTTGCATTTCAGATGCCAGTCATAAGTCAAAGGTTGTCAATCGTAATTCTGACCAATAGGCTATAAATCGAGAGTTCCCTTAACCTTGCCCTTGGTTTTAATGATATGTCATAATGGCTCAGATACTTCAAAGGAATATTTATTTATGTTTAATGGTTTATTATAAAAAATATAATGAAGGATACAGATGAGCAGTCAGAAGAAGAGGTACATAGGATGAGATGTGCAAGGGTCCTGAATTCAGGAACTTCTGTCCTTACGGATTTGGGGTGCACCAGCCTCACAGTGTACGGATATGTTCACCAACTTGAAAGCTCTCTGCCCACTGTAGCATAGAAAATTTTTATGGAGGCTTCATCATGTAAGCATGATCAACTTCCAATTTCCAATGCCTCTCCTCCCTCTCGAGGATGAAGTTTGCAGGTGAAAATTCCAAGCTTCTAATCATGCTTGGCCTTTGTGGTTACCAGCCCCCATCCAGGAGCCTAGCAAGAATTGCCTCATTAGAACAAATGATGTTCCTAACACCCAGAAAAATCCAAAGCATTTAGGAACTCTGTGTGAGACGCTCTTATCACTTCCATCACTCAGGAAATTTTAAGGGTTTTAAGAGCACTGTTTCAGGAACTTGGGACAGAGAACAAATGCATATTTCTTATTATGTCACAGCTACCTCTTATTATTAATCATTCTTCCCATTTCATGTTTCCTTAAGGACTAATTATGATAATATGTATGCATAATATACTTATTTTTCTAAATTCTAAAGTTAATTAATTAGCATTGGTACAACTATCTTACATTTCATTCATAGCCTAATACTTTTATGCTTTGATTATTTTCTTATACTTTATAACGTGAATCATTTCCTATAATCAAAGTTTTAATTTACAGTTTAAATCCTTTTCGACATTCATTGAATTGGGCATTTAACATTCTGGGAGGTGGAAAAGAAACTTTATATACTTGCAAATAATAGAAGTTAAATTGAAAGGAGAACTATAAAAATAAGGAAACGGTATCAAATAAATAATGCCAGAAATTCCTCATATCTTAAAGATACCAGTTCTCAGATCAACTTTCCATTGAGTGTCCAATAAAACGAAGAAAACAAAAAACAAACTCATACCAATGCATACATATCATTGTGTAATTTGAACCACTAAGAGTAAAGAGGCATTTCCAAAAGATTCAAAATGTTGTGTGAAACTGGTCTAATACAAATGATAGGATATCAAAATGTCATTCATTTTTCTCTCAATGCTAACCTGTTTCCAAGAAGTTCTTGAAATAATGTCTCTAATATTCTAAGAAAAGATGGTTTTCATCCTGTAATACTAAAGTCAGGCTATCAATCAGCTGTGAGAGAAGAAGAAACATAATCTTAAAAATGTATGGACTTAATAATTTAGTCCTCATGCAATCTGCCTTAGAAAGGTTCTAGAGAATGTATCTAAGAAATACAAATGATAAACCCACAGATGTTAAAAAAAACGTGCTATCTAGGAAAAAGTCTCCCTAATACAATGAGGAATTGAAATTCCAGAGTGACAGCTGTGTTTCAGACACAGGGAGAAGTAATCCTTCATATTAGAGCAGGTGGTTAGAGGGCTGCGTGGAAGAAGTTCAAGTTTTCTGAAGTATTTGGGTATTATGGAAAATTATTACTAGGCATTTGACAGCTTTGATGGAACATTTGGACAAATATCAGCAATAGATACACAGAAAACAAAGAAAATCTTAAAAGGCAGTAATGTACTCTAAGAAAAAAAGCTTGTATTGAGAAGAAAACATAAATCACTTGACATAGCAATAAATAAAGCCTTTACAAGACTGTAATTATATAAAAATTGACTAATGATTTCACCAAACATTATGATATTACAATATTGGAATGTTGTGGGAGAGGAATTGGGAGTGGTGATGGTGAAATAAGAGAATTTAAACATCAACAGGAAGTCAATAGTTGCTGCCAAAGCCAAATAAAGACCTACAAGTATTAAATATCTTACTTAGGACAATGGTGATGAACACTAAAAGAAACAAAAGAGTTGAGAGCCTTTAGGTGAGAGAATCCTGGGACTGGCTTTTTCCATCCCTCCTTCTCTTCCCCTGCTCCCCAGTTCCAAGTTAGTTGCCTGCCTGGGACCAGTAGGGAACTCCATATGTGTGAGGTCTCTCACTTTCCTGAGGTCTTGAAGTGTCGTGCACTCTATTGTCTTTGAGCCAAACGGTACCTTGGACTTTCTGCGTTAGAAACCAGAGATGAGGCCCTGAGGGCAGCTGATTATAAGAAAAGCTTTTTCAAGCCAACTGTGGACCCAAGGGACAGTTGGATGTTGAGCTATACTAGTGTACGGGTATCGCAGATTCCCAGATAACTGGTAGAGAGTTGAGTCAGTGAGCTGAGCCTCCACTACTCATGAAGCTCTAAGAGTGTAGAAAGACTGCCAAACCGGTGATTACTTATATCTTTCTGTGGCTTTGAAATGGGATAAAGTGATGAATGACATTTTACCTTTCATACTATACACCTATAGGAGTCCCACCATTTAGGATATCGTAACAATGAGTTGTACCCCCACTGAGCTGCCACCCAACCCAAAGAAGCCACCATCTGAGAGGTCTAGCAAAGAGAGAACAACCAGGTTGAAACACCCAGCTACAAGACCAGCGAAATAAAATGCCTGAGGAGATATCTGGATACCTGAATGAATACGGTAATTTGGAAAAGCCAAACATACCAAAAGTAAAACTTTCTGGAACTTATAAACAAGATATGTAATTTAAAAATATTAGTCTCAGTCCAATCAGTTTTTGATCATTGCTAAGACTCAAATTAATGTCCTTGATAAGAGAGCTCTGGAATTACTCACACAGAAACAAGTGACAAACACTATTTCTGCTTCTCAACATTGACTAGACCAGTGTCAGGGTCCCACTGCAAGGGATGGAAAGTGTAGATCCTGTCAAGTGCCTGGAGAGAGGGGTAAAGATCCCATGAGTGAACAATGAGAGTGGCCAATGCACCTGTGGTCAGAGGAAAGATTCTAACTAAAATGAACATGAACAACCCCCCCTCTCCATAAAGGAAATATTAGTGAAATAATAATGACATAAGATATAGATGTACACTGCAATATAGAGATAGAAATATAACGATTAAGGATAGACTTCCTGGAAATATGTAACACAATAAGATTGTTTAAAACAGACAAGACATTCTGTGAGAGAAATTCTAATCCAGACTAACTGTGAACACTACCACTTGAAGTTTGGCAGGAAGGAGATAAAAACATGCCAAATGTTTCATTCATCATGAGGAGGAAAATAAAGGGGCACCTGGGTGGCTCATTCAGTTAAGCTTTCCACTCTTGATTTTGGCTCAGGTCATGATCTAATGGTTGTGAGATTGAGCCCTGTGTCATGCTCCATGCTGATAGCATGGAGCCTGCTTGGGATTCTCTCTCCCCCTCTCCCTCTCTGCCTCTCTCCCTGCTTGCACACATGCTCACTCTGTCTCTCAAAATAAATAAATAAATAAAAGGGGGAAAAAGAGAAGAAACCCTACTTTAAAGGTTTTATTCTATGGAAGGAAGAAATAAAGCAAAGCAAGATGGGAATTGAAACATCATTGTGAGAGAGGCAGTGAGTATACATGAGGAAAATTGGTTAATGTAATAGTAATAGAATGAATAATAGTAGAATCATGTGTGTTTAAGAAAGTAATGATACAAAACATTGCTGTAGAAAGGAAAAAAATCTTCAAACTAATTGGGAGGAGAAACCTAGAACAGAAATCGGTAAAACAGCCAGCAAAAAGTAGGCCAAGAATAAAATAAAATAAAATCTAAAATAATTAAGAGTAAATTAAAATAAAGTCAAATATATTATTAATTACACTAAATATGAATAGACTGAAACTATCCATTAAAAAAACAGACATAGATTACAACTCAAAGCAAAATCTAGATGTGTGTGTTTGCAAGGAAAATGCTTAAAACAATAATAATAATAATAATAATAATAATAATAATATTGATAAGAAGAAGAAGAATCATCATCATCATCATCATCAATATCAGGAAGAAGAGGAGGAGGAGGTGAGGAAAGAAAAAGCAGAGAGATGGACAAAGAGGTACAAGGTATTTGAAAGCAAAAGAAATTTAAAAATGGTAAAGTTATTTTACAAGTTGGAATTTACAATTAAAACCATTAAAGAAGATTTAGAGGGACAATATACACATTAAAACTCCTAAGAAGTGTGGGATATATGCAAAAACTGCAGGGAACTTCAATTATGTAGCTTTTCAATTATGTAGCTTTTAAGTACCATTTTATTTTTTCAAATTATTTTTTCAAATTCTTTTTCAAATAAATATATTTATTTTTTCAAATTAAGTAAACTTAATTTTTAATTCTTTTTTTTTCAGTGTTTATTTTTGAAAGAGAGTGAGTGAGCAGTCAGGGGAGGGGCAGAGAGAGAGGGAGATCAGAGGATCTGAAAATACAGAATCCGACACAGGGCTCGAACCCATGAACCATGAGATCCTGACCTGAATCAAAGTTAGATGCTTAACCAACTGAGCCACCCAGGTGCCCGTGATATACCTAAATATTAATTTAAATCCATGTCTGTGGAATATTCATTTCTCTGAATGAAGGGAGAAATACAGGAGGCTATTGCCTATGATAATGCTGTATATTTTCTGGAAAGTGAGTATTTTAATTTGTTTCCCTCTGAGTAGGTTAACTTATTAACTTTTTCTTCATTCACTCTTACTTGCAAATAAACATATAGATTTCACAAAAAATAATTAAGATTATGAACATTTCATAAAAATTTGTGTTAAGCTTACTTCAAATGAGAAATAAAAGCTTAAAATCATTAGATTTATGACAAATTGGTGAGTAATTGTCTTTAGAAAGAATCTCATTTCAAGAGGAAAAATATTCTCTTGATAAAAGGACACACAATTTCTTTTATTTTAAAACTGCTGTTTATGTTTGTTTTAAATTTTTATTTCTGTGGGCAGTCTCTTAAAATCCCTGTAGACATTAATGAAATTCTGGACCTGTTTCTAGTCAGTGCGTGCTATTTTGTCAATGCTTCTTTTTAAGCAACTTACATTTCCCTGAAGTAAACCAAGTTGCTGCAAAATGGATGAATTGAGAGAAGACCTAGAACATTTTTTGGTTTTCTTGCCAGACCCATTTTAATTAAAAGCTTTAACAACATTCTTTTTAGGAGATATGTGGATGAATTCATGGGAATCTAATTTGGTTCTTATTTCCCTTTACGACTTTCTTTTTCAAAATTCTTCTGTTTTACATAATCATTTTTTTAAAATGTAATTTTATCAAATTCAAACTGATTTAATGAGGATGTTAATTGGAATTATGTTAAATTGGAGGAAATTACCATATTCATAACACTCATTATTCCCGTCAAGAACTTTCTGTATCTCTTATATAGTCAAACCTGTTTTATATTTTTTAGCAAAATTTGATACTTTTCTCTATACATTATTCACATATTTTTATGTATTTTATATTTTTAAGTTATCTTCTTAAGGGTATTTTGTGAATTGTTATTGTAAACTTATTAGATATATTTTAGATTTGTAATATTAGGGTTTTTTTGGTCTATTATCTCAATAAACTTGCTTTTTAAATCTAATTGTAGCTTAGTATTTTATTTTAGGCTTTCTTGATAGACCATAAATCTTAAACATAATAACAAATTTGACTTTATAAAGTTTGCATCTATTATTTCTATTTCTTTTCTTATTCGTTGGATAGAAGGGGGTTAAATAGTAATTACCATGACAGGCATCCTTATTATGAAACTTAAAATATTATTAGAAAAGCCTCTAATGTTTGTTCATTAATGTGTTGTTTGTTCATTTAAGATAGATATTCCATAGCATTTTTTTAGGGAGTGCTCATCTATTCCTATTTTACTAAGAATATTTCTTGGGATTATGGTGAAGTTTCATCAAATATCTTTTGAGTATCTTTTGAAATGATCATATAGCTTTTCATCTAAATTTTATTGGTGTTATAAATTATACAAAAACATTTGTATAGGGAAAAATTTGTTTAGGGAAAAACCTTATTTGGATGTGGTGAACTCATTTTTAATAAATTATTAAATTCAATTTTGGTGTTTTATTTGGCATTTTTATGTATGATAATTGTGGGGATTCTAATTTTGTCAGAAAATCCACTAGAGTAAGATATAAAATATATTACCATAACACAACATCTCATAACTTTCAAAGTCTTCTCCAATTGTTCTTTACCATTTCTTATTTTAAGAAAACACATTAAAATATGTTTTATTTTCATTTATAAAACACCTTCATTTATATTACTAATTAGTTACTTATATTAAGTTGTTTAAATAATTTTATAGTTTTATTTTCTTATTGTTCACTTATAGTTATTAACATCTTGACTTAGTGTATTATGGTATAAAAATGTAGTCACATGTTTTGCATTCTTTGGATTCACTGACTTTATTCTTTATGATCAATAAGTCATAAATCCTAAAAATTGTTTCATGTTACTAAAAAATTGTGTATTCTCTATTTATAGGATGTATACATGCATGTATTATCAATTAAACTTTAGTCTATATTATTTCATTTAATTTTTTGTATTTTTTTTACATATTTTGCCTTCTTTATTTGACTAATTATGTGGGTTTAAAAAGCACTATACTTGCTTTTTTCCTGCTTTTTTTTCTTATGTAGTTCCTTTTAAGTAATAGTATTCAAACCACCTACTTCTAAGAGAATAGATTATTCTCATATGTCTATTGGGAATGTCATATACAACAAAGCTCAGACAATAATTGTTGGAAAAGGCAGGGAAGCCATGATAAATTGTAATTAACACCATCAACTTTAAAATGTGAGTGAGATAAATTCAATTAGTAAAAATGTTCAGAAAAAGATAGTATTTTGAAAGAATTATAAAGATAAAAGAGCATATAAAAGTGAAAAATAACACAATTAATAACATTTTCCTCTGCCATAAAAAATAATTTGTTTGTTAGTGGATTGTTAAAATGGTATGTATTTTTGGGAATTCATTAAAGTCAAAAGTCCAAATTCAAATGTAAAAGTCAAATAAATATTTGAATTATCTTCTAGATATATTTCTACAATTTTAATTTTTGGCTCAAAATTTATGTTAAATATTTGCTGAGGATTCTTTTTTTTTCTGATAAGGAATGACAAATTATTACCAATTTCCAAAAATTTCAGGGCATATTTGAAGAGAGAATAACGTTTTAAGGAGAATAATATTGAAAATGGAAATATGCCTAATCTTTAGTATTTTAGAATAATGAGATGACAGTTCAAACTATCTCTCTGAGCTAAAAGATCCTTTTCTTGACTGTGTTTCTACATTTTACTAGTAATTTCCTTCTAGTCCCAGTGAGTGACGTTAAAAATTTTTGTTGAAAGATTGATTTAGTTGTACCACAAAGTAAAAGCTTGCTTATTTGGTTACAATTTGATGCTGACCAAATGTTCTTTTGAAAAGTAATTCCAACATCTGCCAACTAAATTCTATCATACATCAAATTAGATGTTAGGACTATTTCTTGCCATCTGTATTCTGTAAACTCTTGAATGATAATTTACCATGATTATACAGAATATATTTTTTAGATGGGGAATCTATTTTGCTTAATCTGTGATGGATTTGTGATATGTTATCATGCTAATTTTGAAGAGTTTTAGAGTTTAAAAAAAATCAAGTGTGGTTGTCACTTCTTCCTGGGCACACAAAAAAATTACACTTTCCAACACCTTGCAATTACATGGGGCCATGTAATTAGTTCCAGGCAAATAAAATGTGTGTTGAAATGATGTGTGCTATACTAGGGTAATGAAATTAAAAGCCACTTAGTGACCTGCTAGTGTCTTCCCTTCCTTGTCTGTGGTGGTTGTAGTCTTCATTAGCTGAGATGTCAGAATCAAATGATTAAAGCAGCCTGAATACCCGAGTCACTGAATGGCAGACAGATGGCCTAGGTAGTGGCCTAGAACCATGTGGACTTTGCATGGACAAGGAAGAAATTTTAGTCGTCCTAAACTCTTGAGATTTGGGGTATTTGTTATTGCAGCCTGGTCCCTTGTGACAAATACATCAAGAAATCTGCCAACTTGGGTCTCTTATTTACCAGTGGGCAGTTTATGAGTGTATGCTTACACTTAGAACTATTCAGATACTTTTAAAATTCAGTCTGCTTAAAAACAATTCCTTCTCAATATAAATAATATAATTTAACAATTTTATATTCATGTGCATTATTATATTTAAGTAAAATATGCTTCATATCTAATGTTCCCATTCACTTCACTGTTATCAAATATGTAAGTGCATTGTGGCAATTATATTTGACCCAGAAATGTTGAACTCATCCATTTTATTTGTAACACTTGTCTTAGGACGTGATTGATTATGTGAAATGTGCTCCACCCGTTGGATTTTGTTGTTATATTTTGTACTTGTCACATAGAATGCTTAACATGAAATATTTATGTCTCCCGAGGAGCCTTAAATATGCTCCTCAGCATTTGAAGTAGACAATTGTGGTAGTAAATATTTATTAATTGTAAAGCATGACACCAGAATTTATGAGATGGACTGCACGCATATGGAATTTCCATACCAAATGCCAGTGTATGTGTAATGGATAATAAGGCTGACATCTCTGAAAATGTCTGTAAGGTCTTTTGAGGAAAGAATCTATAAATATATTGAAAGACATTACTTAGCCTTTTTTTTTTCTGTTTTATTTTCCTTTTTTGCTCAAAATTTGATGGGATCGAGAAATAAAACCATCTTTCTATTGTGCTCTCTTCCCGTGTGCCTATGAAATTATTCACTTATACATTTAACAACTATTTGTTGAGTACCTACTTTGTGCCAGTGCTGCTGTAGACGGTGAAGCAGAACATTTAAAAAACAGACATGGGCATCTGGGTGGCTCAGTCAGTGAAGCGACTGACTCTTGGTTTCTACTCAGGTCACGATCGGTTTGTGGGTCCCAGCCCCGCATTGGGCTCGGAACTGACCGTGTGGAGCCTGCTTGGGATTCTCTCTCTCTCCCTCTCTCTCTCTGCCCCTCCCCTGCTTGTGCTCTCTTTCTCTCAAAATAAATACATTTAAAAAATAAAAATAAAACAGATAATTTTCCTGCTCTCAGGGAACTTATACTCTGCTAGAGACAATAACAAGATAACATATGATTTCATGGAGTAATAAATCCTATGAAGTTAATGTGATATGAGTAGTGATCAGAGAAGATCTCTTAGGGAAAGTGATATCTGAATTGAATCTTAAATGATGATATCTAGTCCCTGTAAAAATCATATTAACATATATATTAATTTATAAATATATATTAAAAATATATACATATATATATTGGAGCCCATGGAGATCTAAATAAAACAGTGTAGTAACTATTAGTAGACATTTTTTGGCTTAAATTCTGTATGTGGAGGCATTATCCTATATTATTATTATCTTAAAAATTTTTTTTAAATGTCTATTTATTTATTTTTGAGAGAGACAGACACAGCATGAGCAAGGGAGGGGCTGAGAGAGAGAGGGGGAGAGAGAGTCCCAAGCAGACTCCACAGTGTTAGCACAGAGCCCGACATGGGGCTCAAACTCACAGAACCGTGAAATCATGACCTGAGCTGAAACCAAGAGTCAGACGCTTCACTGACTGAGCCACCCAGGCGCCCCTATTATTATCTTTTCATTTAGGCTTAAGGGACCATAAGAGTGCTTCAGAAGCCATTCTTGGTAATAATTTTCAATTTTAGATGCAAGAATCATCAAGTTGGATCAGATTCTTATTTTTGTGTAGTCCTCTCCATCTTCCAATGAGTATATTAGTGTTAAGTGTCAACCTTGATGTCTATAGCTAACTCAGTTTTTTTCTGCTAAAGTTGTAATATTTCCTTCAATTTTTCTTAATCACCTGGAGTACTGCAATGCCTTCCTAATACCCACTCACATCCACTGGATTCACTCCAAATCATTTCTCATACTGCAACTAAATTAAATCCTTTTTCAAAGATCAATCTTATTACCACCCAAAGCCTCCTTACCCTTGCACAAATATCTGAAATTCTCTATGAATTCTCTTTGCTCTCAGAATACAGTCACTGGATCCTAACAGTCCCTAGAGAGCCTACACTATCCCTTCACATCCCTGCCTCTCTTGGCCTCTCTACCCTAGAACACAAGAATTGGTTAACTTTCTTGAGTGCATCATGTTCCATCCTGCCACAAATCTTCACATATGCTACTCTATCTGGAATATTAACTCACCTCATATCCTAATGAATTCTTTACAGTTTTCAAAGCCTGCAGCATTATTTTGAATGTTAGGAAACATACATAGAATAACAGCAAACATTATTGTCTACATATTATTTATTGAGTTAAATATTTTTTCACATTTGTTTCAGAATTTTTTTAAACACTAAATGTTTTACAGAAACATTGAAAGTAACTTGTGTAGCTATTATTTCATTGTCTTCCTTCCTAATCCTAAATCAACACTATTGGGAATCTGGTGCATCCCCAGTAATTATTTTATACTCAAAGTTACCCTCTCTGTACAGTTATAATCTTTATCTGAATTTGGATAATAAGAGTTTGGGTACAGGATTAGGGAGCAAAGAATAGCAAATTATCTGAATCTCTTAGTTTCTGGAATTTCAAATAGCAAGTAGTGAGAATTTAGATGGAGGGGGAGGAGGAGATTTATATGAAAATTTACCTGAATCTATCGATTCCTATGTTTGAAGAGCAAGAGTTCGGATAGGGATCTGAACGTGTGTGTATGTATAGTTTTTTTGCATCTTAAAAAATGCATATAATGGATTCACATGGTTTACACAGTTCCTGCTACCTAAGCAATATTGCTTTCTGTAAATGTATCCATGTTGACTTAATTTATTCACTTTAATGGTTATATTTAACTGTGTAATCATGTGGTAATTTATGCCTCCTCTTATTATCTTATTTTATTATAAGTAATGGTTCAATGAATATTTTTCCACATTTTACTTATGCCTAAATGTAAGACTTTTTCTAATATATATATACTTATGAGTACAATTGCTGGGTTAAGGCTTGGACATTTTCAATTTTATAAAATGTTGTTAAATTGTTCTCTAATACAGATTTACCAATTCATCCTCATATCGAAACATCCATTTCTTGACTTGCTTCCTAAAATTTGGTCATGTCAACTATGCTGTTTTCATTTCCATTGTCCTGATTACTAATAACATTCAATATTTTTCATAACTTTATTGGCAATTTCCTTTTTTATAAATTGCTTATTCACCTAATTTATCCAATGTTATATAGGGTCATCGTCTTTTTCTTATTGATTTATAAAAATGCTTTACATCTAGACATTAAAATATTCTTATCACATGTGTTTCAAATAGCTTCTCCTTATATGTGTCCTCTATTTTTTTAATTTTTATTAAATTTTTTTTTATTATGTTTGAGAGGCAGAGAGAGACAGAACATGAGTGGAGAGGGGCAGAGGGAGAGAGGGAGACACAGAATCCGAAGTAGGCTCCAGACTGAGCTGTCAGTACAGAGCCTGATGTGGGGCTCGAACTCACGAACCATGAGATCATGGCCTGAGCCAAAGTCGGACGCTCAACCAACTGAGCCATTCAGGCACACCTATGTGTCTTCTCTTTTAATTTAGTTTATGATGTCTTTTATTGAACAGATTTTAAATTTTAATGTAATTAAATTTTTCAGTTTTTTACTTACAAATTGCTTTTGGTGCTTCATATCCAGAAATCTCTGTATCCTAAGATTGTAAGAGTACTATCTTACATTCTCTTCTCAGAGTTTTAAAGCAGTCCATATTTATTGTGGTTTAATGTTATAGTCAGACTTAAAATTTACAATTTTGTGTTATATGAGACATATTTTGTTTTTATGATCATACATAACCAAATGCCTACGTGTACTAAGTAGTCCATACTTCCCCCACTGATTTACAATATCAAATTTGTCCTATATCATGAATTCTCCATTTGGTATACTTTTAAAATTCTTGTATCAATAATGAATATACTAAAACTTACTGTATAAAGGAAGTTTTGATATTTTGTAGTGTCAGTGTTTTCAGTAATGTTTTTGCTATTCGTTTTTTTTGTTTTTTGTTTTGTTTTTTGTTTTACATTTATTTATTTTGAGAGAGAGAGTAAGGGAGGGGCAGAGAGAGAGGGAGAGAGAGAATCCCAAGCAGGATTTTGCACTTGATAGCCTGGAGCCCAATTGGGGTCTTACTCTCACAAACAGTGAGAACATGACCTGAGCCGAAATCCGGATTTGGATACAACCCAGGTGCCCACGGTTTTGCTATTTTTAGCTCTTTATTCTTTCACATGCATTCTCTTTAGTTAGGTTATCAAACTCAATGAAAGACTGTATTTGAATTTTGGTGAAAAGTGCATTGAATTTAGAGACTAATTTGTTGAAAAGTGACATAATTTTGATAATGAGTTTTTAGTGCATAGACATTTTAAAAGTTTTGTTTTACATCTTCAAATGGACTTTTTTTCTCCATGAATTTCTTGAACATGTTTTATAAAGAAACATTTCCAAGTATGTCATAATTTTAACTGTAATTGAAGAAATATCTTCTTTTAAAATGTATTTTCTAAATGTTTGTTTCTGATGTAAATAATTACTGTAATTACTCTTTGCACACTACTTATTTTTCAGATCTTCACTCAAATATGTTGCTTTAGAACCCATCTGACTTCCTCCGTATGTCTCCTAGCTCTGAGTACTTCTCTTTCATATATTTGCCGCAGAGGCCATTTGCCTTTGTTTTCACGATTACTTGTTAAATGTTATCTCTTCTACTAGCCTTTATGTTCTAGGTTACAGATCATGTTTGTTTTTTTCCTGTTTTTATATCTCCTATGCCTAAGGACAGTGCTTTGCACATAGCAGATACCTAACTAGTACTTTTTGAGTACTATACGAATGAATGAATGAATGAGTTAGAAATATCATTTTTTAAAGCAAGTTATTCATTATGCTTAGGTCCTTAGAGTATACGAGAGATTAAAGGAAGCTTCTCTTCAGACATAACAGTTCAGTTCACATGGAGACAAATCAATTAAGGCTAGCAGTCTTTAAAAGACTGAAAATGATCACCATTCAAGACTTAAAATTATGTTTTCACTCGCTCCTGTCTGCTGATCATAACAACCCTCTTCAAAGAAAACATGAAATAAATTGCATAGAAGAGGAGAGAAGCAAATGTTGCCCTTCATTTTAAGTGTCCTTTAATAGGAAAACGCTGTGGAGTATTTATGTAAATCAGCATGAATAACAAATGAAATTGTTCTGATCAAGACTACTAAAAGGAAAGCTCAATGAATTAATTGTAAACAAAGTACAGCTCTTTACAATGCAACAACTCTTAACTGGGTTGCAGTGTGATGAACTATAAAGAAAATAGTTTAATTTTATACTGATATAATAACTGAAGTTTTAACGACTCGTCTTACAATTTGGATTACAAAGGGAGAGGAGCACATTAACTGTTGGCAAGATAATTGTTTAGTCTTTATCTATACATTTTCCTCGCAGGAGACTTTGAGCTTAAAAATGACCTTTTTCCTAACCAAATTTTCTGTTAATGAAGGAAAGCAGAATTTGCCTCCAAAATATGTCTCTTTGACACAAGGATTATTCTAGGCTGATCATTTTTAATAAATAGCACAACATAGGAAAAGCTCTGAAAACAGAGTAAAAGTTACCCTTTGGTAAGAGACATTAATACCCATAAGGGATGTCTGCATTTGCAAGGGTGGCTCTCTCTGTCCCAGGAAGAGAAGGAGGACTAAAACCCTAGAAAATCTTATGTGTGGGGAAGGCATTGACTTAAAGCGTCATAACAACCATAGTCTTGTTTATAGTATTTTACCTGATAACATCCTATAAATGCCCCCTCCCTCAACACCTTTAGTAGTTAGCTGGAGATGGAATTCAAGGTGGCAGCTTGGGCCATGTTGGGGTGTTACTCAGTTTTCCTGGGTATCTGTCTTGTATACAAGAGGTATATATATTATTACACTTCTGGGTTTGTTGTTTTTGTTGTTGTCGTTCTCCTGTTAATCCGTCTTTTATTACAAGGATTCTCAGCCGAAAACCTAGGAGAGTAAAGGGAAAATTCTTTCTCCTTCCCCAAACACATAAAGCTAAATATTTGGTAGAGATTATATTGATGATCACAGCTGTATTTCTGGGTCATGTGTTCTTTTCTTTTATCTAGCTTTTATACATTTTCTAGGACTTTTAGAAATGATAAGGACTATAGCTAAGGAAGAATTAACTCTCACTTTCACATGTACCCCCTGATTCATATGTTACAGACTCTGAATGGTCAATGGCACCTTAATGAAAGGTTTTGTGAGAAACACACATCTACTGGTTCAGCCAGGATCAGCTACTTAAGTTGTGGGACCAAGTGGACAGTGAAAATGTGGGTCTCTTATTAAAAAATATTGAGAGCTTGACAGATTGACAATAAAGCGTTCAACAAAGTGGGGCCCTTTTGAATGCCACAAGTTGCTCAGTCACATAATGGGGCTTGTACACCTGCTCTTCCAATCCCTACCTTGTCTCCAGGGAGGTTAATCTGTGCTGCTTCTTTTGTGAAGAGATGCCGATGAAGTGCAGATGAGGAATGGATTTGTTTCTCAAAAGGGTTCCAAGTTAACCCTAAAACATGGACTTTCACTGATCACCAACAACACACTCAGTGATCCTTGAGAACATGCCAGGCCTTTGTGGTAGACGCAACCGTGACTGTTACCTGGTGTAATGTCTGTGAAATGAACCTAATTATAAAATGAATTATACATGTATTTGAATTATACAATTATATTAATTATAAAATTCCATTTCCCCTTTGTAATAGTTTTAACATGAAATAACTGAAAATTGTGGCATTGTCCGGATTAAAAAGACTTTAGATTGAAAAGGTACAATGCAGGTGCTAATGCAGGTGATCTCAGCTTCTCTAAGCACTGGTGTCTTATTGCTTCAAACTACATTTCTTTTCTTCGGGACCATATCACCATGTCACCTACCACTTCAATATGAACTACCTATTTTTTTTTTCTCTACTTGCTCCTCCCTCCAAAAAAAGTGGAAAGATCTTTTAGAACTGGGCTGACACGTTCTAACGTTTTCTGGAAAGTATGGAGGCACTGGCAGATGTTCATAAATGGTTCTTTCTATTGCAGGAGAGTGATTATCTTTGAAAAGTGGAAGGTAGAATTGTGGTCCTTTGGGCCTGACTTGGGTTACAGCTCTATATGAGCAGTTTATTCCAATAGGTAGAATCAGGAAGGAAGGTTCTAAGAAAAGAGGTGATACTTGACGTCAAAGAGACGGCTACATCATGAGTCACAAAGTGATCAGTTTGTTCCTGGCAAGATAACGACTCTTAGCAAGGTGCATGTGAAACAGACTTTAGCTCTGAAAAAAAAAAAGGAAATGACAACAGCACAGCAGGGCTAGTCCACGTTGAAGGGGGTTGGTCTATGGCATAGCTTCTGTCTCAGCAGGAAAACTGAAACAGAAGGTCAATCAGAAGGACTGCTGTGTGAGGAGGCAATATGATGGCAAAATGGGGGCAAGTGAAAGCTGAATCAGAGACAAGAGTGTGGGATTTTCCAGGCATTAAGAACAGTGACCCTTAGGGGTAAGAATTTTTCACCAACATTTACAGAGCACTCCAGGCATTAGAGAGGGCAGGCGAGAAATACAAAGATACATGACAGGCATATCCTTGCCTTAGGTGCTCTGGATCTAGTAGGCAAAAAAGACACAAACAGTTACATTATAACAAGCTTAGAAGTACACACAGAGTAGGTGTAGCCACACAGCAGAATACAACAGGATCTGGGATTCTAGACTGACTGAATCAAGATGAATGAGTAGAAATGAGTCAGATGAAGAAAGAGTGGGAGGTCATTCTAGATAGATAGAATAGCATGAGCAATGTCAGAAGGTGTGAATCACCATGGCGTATCTAGAAGTATAGGCAACTCATGATTTCCTAGATATTAGTTTTCCAGGCAAAGAAAAGTAGGAAATGGAGAGATTAACAGGCAAATTCATGGAAGGGCTTTATATGTCACACTGCCAGGCTTGGACTCCTGATATTGGAAACTTTTTTTTTTTTTTTTTTTTTTTTTTTTTTTTTAAAGGAGACCAGTAAGGCAAAATTGCATTTTAAATTTAATCAAGGGTAAAGAGATCTGAGTGAGGTAATCTGGAGGCAGTGAGACCCTGTCAGGAGGCTACAGATGTAACCTTGTGAGAACAGCTGAAGGCCTGGACTGGGAGAGTAATGGTAGGACTAGAGGGAAGGGCTACCTGTGGGAGAGATTTAGGAGATGAAGGGGAGCAGAATTTATTGCCCCCAAATATCCCTCTTTGGAGTAAACATTCTTTTAGACTGTTCATTTATAAGAAACTCCAGACCTAGGAGAAGCTGTGAAAACCAAGTAGAAGTTACCTTTTTGTAATAGATATTTACATTTACAAGGGAAATCTCCCTTTGTAAGGGTGTCTCCCTCTGTGTACCAGGAAGACAAAGATGACCTACTCCCTAGAAACTCTTACCGAAGGAGAAGGCACAGACTTAAATCTGCATAACAACCATAGCCTTGTTTAATGTGCTTTGACTGATAACTTCCCATAACTGCTCTTCTCTACCTCACCTATCCCACAACATCTTTCTTTTGTCTTTATATGGAGATGATATTTAAGGAGGTGACTGTGCCACTTGGGGGAGTTACTCAGTTTTCCTGGGTCTCTCCCGTGTGTGTGTGTGTGTGTGTGTGTGTGTGTGTGTGTGTGTGTGTGTGTATATATATATATATATATATATCTCATGTATATACATGATATTAAACTTGTTTGTTTTTCTCCTGTTATCACAGTGGGGAGGGGGGCAAATCCCGACCAAGAACTTAGAAAAGTAAAGGGAAATTTATTTTTTCCTCCCCCACAGGATAAAGATATTAATTATTAACCAAATTGGTTTGTGGTTTAATTATGAAGTTGAGGGGAAGGAAATAAATAACTGTATCTGAATGGCACTGAGGAAGGCACAGCTAAATATACTGCTCGGAAACTGTGTAAATTCATTTTAATGGCATGAAGGATGTTACTCAGGATAGGCTGTTATGCTGCAGCAAAAAGAACAAAAACTTTCTGTTGATTAACAGCAGGTTTATTTCTTGCTCATGGTATATATCCCGTGTAGTCTGTCAGGGACATCTGCTCCATACAAACACTCAGGGACCAGGCTGCCACAGTGCCACCATTTTGTACCTGTAGCGATGGAGTCATATCCTAGCAGCAGAGGAGGGATAGTCAGAAGAAATGTACACAGGCATTTCTCACCTCAGCCAAGGAGTAACACACTTTTTTTCTGCTTACATTTCTTTGGTCAGAACGAGTCATGCGTTCTCATCCAACTTACAATTTACACAGAAACCTGATAAATGTAACCTTCAGTATGCCCAGGGGGGAAGGAGAACCAAATACTGATGATGACTAGTGAATCATGATGGAACTTGAGGTGATGCTAATCTGTTCTAATGTGAATGTGAAGTGACATAGCATAAGACAGGCTAAGCTTGGCCACAGGAAAACATTTTGAACACTCACTTTGTACTAGATCACTCTGTGCCAGACCCTGTGCTAAAACTGCATATATTAAAATAATTCAGTAATTTAACACTCACAACCATCCAATAACACAATAAACTTAGTAACTTTTGAATTTCAAACTTGGAAGAGAACTTTCGAATGGTCATGTTAGAACAAAGCCTTTATTTTGCAGCTGAAAAACTGATATCAAGAAGAGTGAAATGAAAAGGTAAAAACTTCCAGTTATAAAATAAATAATTTGTGGGGATATAATGTACAATATGGTGACCATAGTTAACAATATCACATTACGTATTTGAAAGCTGCTGAGAGAGTAGATCTTAGAAATTCTTGTCACAAGGGAAAAAAAATTTGTAACTCAAGGTTAACTAGATTTATCATGGTGATCATTTTGCAATATATACAAAGATCGAATCAGTATGTTGTACACCTGAAACAAATATAATGTTATATGTCAATTATACCTTAATAAAAGACAAGTAAACAACAAGACCCCTCCTCCTCAAAAAAACCTCAAAAGATGCTGACAGACTGGCAAACAAAAATGACCATCCTATGATCAGGAGACCCAGGCATTTTTATTTATCACAGACACTCATACAAAAAAAGGAAAAAAATAAGTAAGTTAAAAAGGAAAAAAAATGATGAGTCTCAGATAACATAAAAAATGAGTTGCAGGGTTAAGAGTCAAACTCAGATTGGACTCAGAATGGAAAGTTGAGAGTGTTTTTTCCTCCACCACATTATTCCTCATGTCCATGATTTGGATCTCAAAGATTACACGAAGGCTCTGTGACATTTCATACAGCTGGGCAAAATTATTGGTGTAATCCTCGTAAAGAATGAGCATAAAGAGATGCTTAACTTGTTGAATTTTATTTGATATTGATATCATCTCTGTGACTTACTCAAGAAGACATGGCTGGTCATACAGGATGCATAGATACCCCAAATGACAATGCATTGTTTATACCAAAAATGTTATGGTTTGATGGAGTGAGAAAAGGGTGCCGTTTTTCCCTTACTAATTCCATAAATGCTTATCGATGAACTCTTTATTTGTATGATTTGCATTCATATTTGATCCTGTTTGTCACACCAAATTTCTGTCTAGCGTAAATGACAAGAGGGAAATACAGTATTCCTCTGACCAATTCTCATGGCCTACTGTATTTATTTAACCTATGCGTTGTTAAATCATGGCACTAACAACACCCTGATTTAAAATTCCAAACAAAATTGCAAAACAGAAATGAATTCTAACTGTGAAACACTAAAAGGGAGACTGTATTATTTAAACTGGCACTTAGATACATCATCCATGACACAAGTGGAGTTAGTGCAAAGTTAGTTTACTTTCTGGTTGCAGAATTTAGCAAAAACTATCTTAAAGTTTACAGACAAAAAATGAGATTTAATTTGCCACTGATTTATAAAGCAAATACCAAAGAAAGAAAGATAAGTTACAAGATTAGACAACAAAAGGATTTTATGAATGAAGAGCTGTTTTTAGAAAAGCGTGAGTACAAATTAGTATACACTCCCAAATTTTGGTGCTTACCTCTGCAAAGTGTGCAGAGGCTCTTCAAAGTTATAGGTTAGACTACAAAATAAACACATTTCATTTTCTTGGAGGCCCTATTTTAATAAACATTTTAATGATTTAACCATTATTTTTGTAAATTCTGAACACGGATATATTATGGGGTAGAGTCGAACCTTGCATGATTTTTTCAACATAGCAGGAATTACAATGGAAGCAGGTCACTTAGTTTGCTCTAAGGGTGGGTGTTTGTTCCCTCTGTCACAAATGGTAGGAGAGCAATGAACTCTGAGAAACAGATGATGGGAGTTTGCAAATGAGAACAATACAAGTTTGTGGTTTTATCATGTCTTAGGACTTAAGAGTAAAGAGCTCAAATTATCCTTCGGCAGGTAAAAAAAGTAGAAAAAGGCCAAGAATTATTATTATCTGCCTTTGAACGTGAACTGGACAATAATGTGGGTAAATGATGAGAGGTTATATTCAGTTTCAAAGTTGGCAGAGCATCTAAGAACCTTCCATTTTTATATTAGAGGACAGAGGGTCGGCTGAGCCCTAGGCAACAATACTCTTAAGACACCTGTCGCGATGAGGGTTTTAATCCTGCCTACTCCTACAGAATCTGTGTCCCCCATTCCTTTTGGCACAGATTTGAATTGTATACTGAAACTGTGAAATAGAGAGACAGATTTAATAATCATTCCACTTAGTAAGTACAGCTGGGGCAGGTAATTAAACAGGTTTTCTCTTGCCAGCAGGCCTAAAGCAATGTAGCTCAGAGTCTCAGTCACACAACTGGACTGATGGAAAGCTAATATTAAACAGGCCTTCTCTACGCAGACCCATGTCGGCAGTGCTGTTCCTCCCAAGAAGGAGTTATTAAAGGAGGCTTGTCAGGCCGTCAGAGACCTGTCAAATCTTCAGTTTTAGAAATATTGGATTTATGGGTTGAAAAATGAAAAAGGACTAAATTAATCGAAAAATTATCATTATTTTGAGGTGGTTGATATCTAATAAAATATCATCATGGTGAATCTTTGATATTATCGTTATATGAATATCTACTCAAATATTGGGGAAATAATTTCTTAATTTTTGAAATTTCTAGTTTACTTTGCATTATGAAATGCAGTATTTACTTAATATGAGACATAGTACCCTAATTGCATGGAGGTTGAATAGTGACAAAACACTCATAGGGGGATGATAATTGACCTTAGTTAAAGAGTACTTTGTAAGGAAAGGGTTTTTTGCTTGTTTGAAGATGGAAAGTCAAATGAAACATTTTTCGTTTAAAAAAATATGCCAAATTATACCGTCAGTTAATAGTTTTTCCTGTCTGATTGTTCCTGTTATATATTGCTATGTAACAAACACCTCTGAATTTAGTGTCTTAAAATAGAAAACTCTTTATTATATCTCAAAATGTGAGGGATCAGAAATTTGGGTAGGGCTTGGCTAGGTAATTCCTCTGGCCCACATTGTGTTGACCTGAATCAGCTGGTTGTATTTGGTTGGTGGCTGGTCTACTCTAGGGAGTACAAGACAGTGGGATGAATAGAAGTTTTGGCCTAGCTGCCTCTTTTTCTTCTTGGAGTTTCAGGGCCTATCCATTGGGCCATATTTGGTCCTTCCATTGACGCCGAGGCAGCACGTACTGATTAACTGCCACTGGAGTTGATGAATGCTAGCCATTCAGTGACTGCTGATCTTGAAGATACATCTTGTCCTAATTTCTACAGGGTGTCAAAACTATAAACATTTTCCACATATCAAACATACAAGTTTCAACAAATGTTTTTGGACAGCATGGCAACATTTTAATTTTGGTTCGCTGTCTGGGAAAACATCAAATGTAAGTATAGTTTTCTTGGATTGCTCTAATCCTATGATTCCGTTTCCAAGTGGGTTCGTATGGTTATGGTGGTCGAAAGAAGAGAAGGGCTTCTTTTGAAGAGACTTTCCCATTAGTTTCCAATATTATGTGCTATTGTTTGCTTGTTTATTTGGGAGCGAGGGGAAGGATGGGAGGGCTATAAAATCCATGACTTAAATAACGTATTTCTACATTAAAACGTAGATATGCTTCTATTGAAGTTTTAATTTTTTTTTACTATGTTAAAACATTCCCCAAAATTCTCTTAATCAATATGAACTCAAATTTCATGCTTTATGCTACCTATAAAACATTGGGCAACTGTGTAATATGAGATGTCTATAGTTTTAAACTAGATGAGAACGATGCAAAAATAAACAGAATTGGAACTGTTGACTGAATACTTAAACATAGAATGAAGACAACGATTCTAAATCTATCATAAATATTTAACTGAAAGATAAGTTTCAGAGATAGTCATGCAATATTAAGCATTAGAATTTATAATATATTTTAAAAAATTTAATTATTTTACTAGATAACATTTTTGAGGACCCAAATTATAAAACATATTAAATATAAGTTATCAAAAAAGTCTTTCTTTTCTCCTTGTCCCTATCACCTCTGTCCCACAGAGAAACAGTGTTAGCAGTTTCTTTATACTTAAACAAATATGAATATGTATTTTTATTTCCCTGTTTTCTACACATGCTATTGTATACCCTGATTTTTTCACTTAACAATAAATCTATATGCACACATTAAGTGCTTTCTCATTTTTTTATAGTTGCATAGTATCGCATTATATGGATGCACCATAGTTTAAACAGCTCCCTATTGATGAACATTTGCTTTTAAAGAAAACTTTTTAAATGTAATTAGTAATAAATTGCTTATATTCTTTAAAACACAAATATATTCATGGAAAACTTCCCAGAAGTGAAATTACTGGGTCAAAATATGTATGCATTTATAATTTTCATAGATATTACCAAATTGTTCATCATAAAAGCTGTAAATATGTATTTACTCTAGAAATATATGAAATTGGCTTCCCACACAGTCTGACCTATAGCATATAATAGAATATTATCATTTCTTTCCAAATAGGTTAAAAAAATGACATTTCTGTATCATTCATGTGTATTCTTTTATTCTCATTGAGTTTATGCTTTACTTTTCATATTTTAAAGAACATTTGCTGGGGCACCTGGTTGGCTCAGTTGGTTAAGCATCTGACTCCTGATTTTGGCTCAGGTCATGATCTCATGGCTCATGAGATTGAGTCCCTCCTTGGGCTCTGTGCTGACAGTGTGGTGCCTGCTTGGGACTTTCTCTCTCTCTCACTTTCTCTTCCTCTCTCTTTCTCTCTCTTGCTATGCCTTCCCTACTTGTGTTATCTCTTTCTCTTGCAAAATAAACAAATAAACATTACAAAAAAAAGTATTTGCCTTCCTATGAACTGTATGATCATATCCTTTTACCAAAGATCCATTGGATTATTGTTCTTTTTCTTATTGATACCCCTTAATACTAATATTTGTGGAATTTATATATTGAGATATTTTAACTGATTTTGAAAAATATTGTGTCTTCACTTTTTATTTGCCCTTTGACTATACTTATAATATTTTTTCTTTGGCCTTGCAGTCTTTCTTTATGTTTGTGTAGTTAAATCTATCTTTTCTTTAATGACTTCTGGATTTTGAGTTAAAATGAGAAAGGCTTTTGTCTCTCCAGTTTTATGAAGTTATTATTCCTGTTTTCTTCTGACACATTTATGTACTTTTTAAATATTTGCTATTTTTGGAATTTATCTTGGTGTCTGGTGTGAGGTATGGATATAGCTTACTTATCTCTAGTAATTCTAATGCCATTTTTGAATAATTCATCTTTTCCCCACTGATTTGATATGCTAACTTTATCCTCTTTCAAATTTATATATATATATATATATTTATATATATATATTTATATATATATATTTTTATAAATATATATATATATTTGTATGGACTTTGGAATGTTTTATTCTGGGCCATTGCTCTGCTTGTTTATGAACCAACACCTCACTGTTTTAATGTTGAAACTTTACTAATCTTTATTATACAACATTATAAACACATTTTTATGTCATAAGGAGGGTCCTCCTTGCTGTTTACCTTATTCTTTTCCAGAGTTTTGCCGGGGACTTTTATTTTTCTACTTAAACATTACGTTTGGTTATAATTATGATTAGTTATTATAGTTTGCATAATTAGCACTGTTTATTTAGATTGTATCACATTTATAGAGTAACTTACAGAGAAGTAAAGTCTTTATGATATTGAGTATTCCTATTGAATGATACAGTATGCTGTTACATTTGTTCATGTCTAGTCCTGTCCTTCAAAGCTGCTTTAAAGCTTTCTTAAAAGAGATTTTTTTCATCTTTAATATTGCTATTCTTCCCTATTTAACCTTGGTATTGTAAATGGGTTTTTTTTCTTTCCTTGTATTACCTTACTGGATGTTATTTGCATATATGAAAGCTATTGGTTTCTGAATATTAATTTAATATCCCTTTAGCTTACTGAATTTTTTGTAATAATTTTCTAGTTCATTCTCTTTGGTTCTGCAGGTAAGCAATCATACCTCAGCAAATAGTAGTAATTTTACAACCCCCTTCCAAAATGTTTTACCTACAGTTTCTTACTCTAACTGAATTCGTTGGCTTGTGAGCTGAGATAGATTTCTTTTTATTATGAATTCATTGGCTTCTATTTCACTTAGTATTATTAGGCTGAACAATATTTGATTTATTTTTTCACCTACAAAAATAACCTTCCATATAATTCAACTAAATGTTTATTAGGGGTGGTTTTTAAATTCTTTCAAATGTTTTTTTATCATGGATGTTGGTGATTTATACTACTTATATTAATAGAATTCCTAATGTTGAATCATCATTACGTTTATGTAACAAAACTGAGTCATAGTACAATTATCTTTTAATTTTGCTGTATTTTCTTTTTCAGCATTTTATTTACTATTTTTGTATTAATATTTATGTGAGATTATTCTAAAGTTTGTTTTCAAAGTCTTAAGGCTTTAGTATCAATGTCATATTCTTTTTATAAGCTTGCTTTCTTTTTTATGCCTGGAGCCGTTTAATAGCATTTCAATGGTCTGATTGTTAAATACATGTTGGAATTCTCCTGTGAAGCCCTTTAATCTTTGACTATTTTTCTCTCAATTGTTTTATGGAAATTAACCTTTTCTGATTTCCAGAGTTTGAATATAAGTTTGACAAATTGTTTTTCTTAGGAAAAAATATCAGTTATCCAGGTTTCAAATTTATTTTTATATTATTGAAATAGCACTTTTATTAGTCATCCAATTTCCTCTATTTCTATGAATTTTTCTTCATAATAACTTCCAATTATATGCTTTCTTCTTCTTTTTTAAAAAATCTTAAGTCTATTTATTTATTTTGAGAGAGAGAGAAGATGAGCAGGAGAAGAGAAGAGAGAGAGGAAGAGAGAATCCCCAGCAGGCTCCATGTTTTCAGGGTGGAGCCCAATGTGGGGCTCGAACTGAAGAACGGTGAGATCACGACCTGAGCTGAAACCAAGAGTAGGATGCTTAACTGACTGAGCCACTCGGGGGTCCCTATATGCTTTATTCTAATCAATTTTTATTAACAAGTGGTTTGTATGTTCTATTGCTTATTTTTTCTTCCAAGTAGCAGTTTTAGGGTTTTTTTTAAATTATTTTTGTTGTTTGCATATTTTTATCTCATTAAATACTACTTTTATTGCTATTTTTTTCTTTATGCTTGCTTTCAATTTATTTCTGTACTTCTAACTGAATCAATTCCTTACTTTGTTTTTTTTCTTTTTAACCAGTTTAAGTATTAAAGGCTGTGCATTTTTCTCTGAGCACTGATTATCTAAATTCCAAATGTTCAAATATGGACTACTTTTTTTTTTAGAAGTTTTGCAATTTTGATTAGTGTTTGAGTTAAGAGAGATTTTTTTCTATTTCCAGATTTATAGATACGTACATTTACTTATTTTGTTAATTTCTAATTTTGTTGCATTTTTATTAGAGAATATTGTCTCTACCACCTGTGATGGTTAATTTTATGTATAAACTTGACTGGGCTTTGGCCTGTCCAGATACCTCATCGAACATCATTCTCGATGTTTCTGTGACAATGTTTTGGGTGAAATTAACATTTAAATCAGTGGACTAGGAGTAAAGTAGATTGTTCTGTACAATGTGTGTTGATCTCATTCAATCATTGAATCTGTTGAAAAATACAACAAAAACATTGGCCTCTTCCAAAGAAGAGGACTACCTTAAGATTTCATCTGAGTCATCTGCTCTAAGGCAGACTGCCTTAGGACTTGAATTGGAATACTGGCTCTCTTGGGTGTTCAGCCTATCTAACTACCCTGCAGATTTTGGACTCACCAGCCTCCAAAATCACAAGAATCAAAGTCGTACAATCTCTCTGTCTCTCTGTCTCTCCACACAAACATCCTATGGCTTCCGTTTCTCTGAAGAACCCTAATCACCACCTAGCCTTTTAGTCTAAATTGCCCTTTTATCATTTTGCTCAATTGTTTTAGTTTTAAGAGGAGCTCATGTGAACAGTATTTTCTGAATCTGTTCATTTTTAAATTTTAATGACTTCATGACACCTGCACTTATTATAAAATTTATAAACGACCTTTCTTTTTTGTTTTTGTTATCTTTTTATTTTATAATGTTTTCCACTGCCTTCTGGCATTGACTTTTACTGTAGTCAGCCTTATTTTTTACCCTTCTAGATATCTGGTTATTTTCCCTTGGCTACTTATAGTTAAACTCTAGTAATTTTACTAACGTATGTCTGGCGATAAGCATCCTACTCAGTTTGCTTTGCCAAATAATGTGGCTATTAATATGTAAGTACAAAGGGCATTGCTACTTATTAGCTGAAACTTGATAAAATTACTTAACTTCTCTGTATTTAAGTCTCCTCATCTGTATAACAGGGAAAATCATTGGATTTGCCAAAGAAGGTTGTTATGATATTAAGTTATCATTTTAAAAATGTTTAATACTGTGCCTGATATATAGTAAATGATATTCTTTAATTAATAAGTTAATAAATAAACCAGAATAAATTTCTTTCAGAAACGTTTTCTTGATTTTATGTATTTAAATGTTATTTGAACCTTGTTCTTAGAGAAGTTTAATTATATGTGTATTAGGTATTATTTGCCTGTCTTCTTAATACATTATTTTCTCTCTAATCCTTAATCAATAGCAAAACCAAAAAGAATTATTGGGATTTTTTTTTAGTGTAAGCGTAGAGTCCTGTGGGTTTTGGCAAATGTATATAGTTGTACAATAACCATTACAGTCAAATTTTAGAACGCTTTGATGACCCCCAAAACCTCTCTCGTGTTGGGTGCAGTCAATTCTTGCCCCCCCCCCTTCGCCTTAGGCAATCTCTGATCCATGTCGCTGTTACTATAGTTTTACCGTTTCCAGATTTCACAGAAATGAAATCATACAATATGTAGGCCTTCTATCTGGCTTCTTTCATCTGTATTTTGAGTATGGTTTTTTCCTTTATTATCAGTCGGTGGCATTTCACTATATGGATATGCCACATTTTGTTTATTTTAATCTGTATACACAGTTATTTTCTATTACTTTTTGGCTTGCTTTGCTTGTTTCTATTTCATATGTTCTTTATTGGATTTTCTGAGGTGTCTCTTTCATCAAATTTCAAATTTCATTTTTCTATATGTGTTTGTTTTTTTCTTACTGTGCCTGTCTGCACCCAGTAATCTTATTGCATATTTTCCTTGTCCCCCTCTTTCTGTCCTACATTCTTAAATTTGTTCTTTTTGAATTTCCTTCATGGAAGTGAAGAATTAAGTTTTTTTTTTTTTTTTTTTAATTTTTAAGAATAGGCTTGGGCATACCCTTTATCTGTTCTGTGGAAACATTTGTCTGAAGAGTGTACATTCACTAATTTATTTAAAAAAATGTATTTTGAATTCCTACACTGTAGCAGGCACTGAGGATATAGCAGTAGATAATACAGAATAAAATAAAAGTTTTGTGAAAATACTATATCAGATTGTGACTTGTATTATGCAGGGAAATACCATTCACAGTGGAGGAATAAGGAATGTTGATGCGTTTGTCACAATTTTAAATAATGTGACCTGTGACAATCACCCTTGGAAGGTGACAGTTGATTAAAATTTGAAGGGGCTAAGGGAGTGAGTGATATTGCTGTCTTGGGGAGAATATGCCAGGCAGAGGAAAGAACAAGAAAAGTCTTGGAGGGATGACTATGCCTTCTATGTTCTTGGAAAAGAAAGATGGCTAGGGGACAGAAAGGTTTAGAAGTCAGAGGTAATGGGAAGGGATATCATCTTGAGCTTCACAGGTTCTTCTTAAGTCTAGCTTTTGCCGAGTGAGATGGAGAGGGAGCCCTACAAATATATGAAGTGGAAGATGAAAGAATTCTGTGTATTTTTAATCTGTTGGTTAATCTGGTGATCTTTACCACATTTTTACAGTATTTATATACTGATTCTGTGCCATATCTTTTTTTAGTACCTACCACTGAATAAGTTACATTTTCCTAAACTAGATATTTGTAGATGGTTCTTATGAAAGTAGCTTGAAAGGATCCTAGGCAGCATTCCAGCCTTCACAACTTAAAAGCTCTCCTCCTGCTGCCATAGAGACAGACTGCTTCCTACCAATGTGGCTTCTGTGTGTGTCTTTGTGCACTCCTACAACATCCCGCAACTTCTGTTTCTCTTTATCATATCTGGTCCAGAGATCATGTTCTCTCCTGTTCAAGAGATGTAGATTTTGCACTTCTGAGTGAGCCCCTCATCTTTGTTGATGCAGTCAGAGGACTGCCCTGGTAGGGCCTCTTGAACTCTCTGCTTTCTTAGGATTTCTTCCTTCATGGCTTGTGTCCATCTAAGCTTCTGTTGGCAGCCCACACATGTAAGATGAAGGCAGCTTATTATAGCTGCCTCCTAATTTCCCTAAAAAATTGAAGTTAAAGGGTGGTGTTCCTTTTCTTTGTTGCTTTGTTGTGACTTTCACTAAGACAAGGGAAGAAAGCATAGTTTCTTAGCTAGTATGATGACTTAGCTAGTATGAAGGTTAACTTTAAATGTCAACTTGGCTAGCCTATGGTGCCTAGTTGTTTGGTCAAATACCAGCCTAGACATGTTGCCATGAAAAAAAATGTTCAGCTGTGAATTGAAATCAGTAGACTTTAAATAAAGTAGATTATTCTTTAATCTACTGGATGTGGGTGGGCCTCATCCAATCATCTGAAGCCTTAAGAGAAAGACTGAGGTTCTTTGAAGAAGAAGGAATTTTGCATTCATATTGTCTTCAGACTCAAGACTGCAAGTCAATTCCTGCTGAAATTTCTAACCTGCTGGACTTCCTTACAAGTTTTGAACTTACCATTCCTTACTCTTCTGTGAACCAACTCCTTAAAACAGATCTCACTCTATATATGTATGCACACTCTATTCATTCTATTTCTCTGGAGAACCATGACTAATACAGGTTACCGTATTGGTAGTGAAAATTCAAGAACTAATTTGATGCAACTATTGGGAAAATTTTGTAAAGAAACTTAATTTAATAAATTATATATTCAGCATTTATGTAAGTTTAAGGCTTTCAAAGATATATTGATTATCTCACAAAAAATTCCACAGGACATTTTTTGGGAATAGTAATTTAACATGCCAAGTAATTCTGTATTTTTCTTTTGATATCCTGCAGTGTTTGGAAAGTGTGGTATTAAAGCAGAGGGTCAAAGAGATAAAGTTTAAGGGGCTATTAAGTGGGAAATTATGTCTGTTAGACATCAATGACTGGGTCGGTAGATTACAGCCTGAAGGTGGAGTTCATGTCATCTCTGAGAGAGGAACATTCTAAGGCTCTTTCCTATCTTTGAACATACCTATTATTTTGTAAGGCATTCTTCAACTATAATATGCATTTGTAGCCAAAAATGAATCCAAGAGATATAGTTTAAAATTTATAACACTAAATATGACAGATACAAAGTGATGTCATATATTCTAGTTCTCTTTTTAAAAAATATTTCTTGAGCATTCCTGTTAGGGTCTTTAGAGCTGAAAGGTGAGACTTAAAATTTAAATCTAGCTTCAGAAAAGAAAAAGGGTCATGGAAAAAATATCTAAACCTTAATCATTAAAAACATAATTGAGTATATACATCTCTTTTTATTGTCATTATTTCATGTGATTTTATACTTGTGTTATGAATGTTGGCTATGGCAGTATTCTAAATATGTATAACATATAAAATGACAAACAGTAGCTTTTCAAACACATATAACTTGAATAAGTACAATTTAGAGAATTATATCCTTTAATCTCTAATGTGAGATACAGGATTTAATGTACAGTTAACCCTACTGGAACACATTCATTCATAGGAAATATGAAAGATTTTCTGAAGATCTGTGCAATCAGAATTACCAGACATTTTTCAGAATTACCCCACTGTCTTGTTCCCTGAAAGTAAAAACACTTTCTTACATGTTTCCATACAGCACACGGCTTTAGGAAGTTTCATATTCTTGAATATGTCCCATGTTTTATTATTATTAAAGGCCAAATCATTTGCATAGTGTTAGGTTGCCTTACATTTTCATTATATTTATTCATAAAATTCCTTCTGGCCACGAAGAATGTATTTGTCCCCCTAATTTAATAATTGATAGTTAGGGAATTTGAACGTGAGGTTTCTGAAGATGAACATATGTAAATGTGGAAGATTCTTAGCTATAGCTTTCTTACTTGATAGTATGTTGTAAAACGTTAAGAACCAAACGCACTTACCGCATAGATGACATTACACTGTATGGACCACGCTTCACCCACACCGAAAGGACATCCTATAAAAAGATGAAATGGAGGAAATGAGGAAATAAAAATAAATTATCCTATGGATGATTAGATAAAAATTCAGATATTAGACTAAGATTTGTAATATGCTGGAACAAATATCAAAGAGATCTTTGTTGTATACTATGTGAGATTTGGCCAAAGATATTCTAGTCTTTTATTTTCTTCTCAACTCATACCAAAGGAATCTTGTGAAAGTCCTTAAATAAATTATGAGAGAGTTTCCATTTGGAAAAAAAAAAGAAGATGTTCCTTCGATTCAAATCCATGAGCCAGAAATTTTGTCAACAGTTAAATGCGCTATAAAGAATATATAGTGGATTTTAATATCAATTTTGGCCCGCTTAAGGGTGGAGCCAACAAAATGTTCTGCTTTTGTTGGATCTGCCCTGGACTTTATTTTATGCATCCCAGGTTACTCTTATCCCTCAGTGTTCTGCTCAGATATCTGTTTTTGCTTCAGAGAAGCTAGTGCTGATTTTTCAAAGGTGTTTATGTTTACATGTGCCTGAGGCTCTCAAACCTGGTAGATCAGAATTTATCAGGCAACATTTTAACAGTGCCAAGACCGCAATCAAGGAGTTTCTCATTTGAAAATGGGCATGCATTTGAAAATGGCACACCTACTAGTTACGATAACCATAACTTAATGCTTACGCTACCTCAAAGATCAGTCTTTATCAAATCTATTATTTCCAATGGCAAGAAAATGATCTGTAAAATACGGGCTTCCCATTTTACTGCTTCATACCAGCAATGACTATGCAACATCATGGTGTCCTTTCTGAGTTTCTCTGAACACTGTTCTTCAGTTTGGTTCTCTTGTGTACTCTTCAGCACCGTGACACTCCCTTGCTATGCTAATAAACAACTCCTTGCCATCCCTCCTATCTCTGCCATGCCTCTACCCGCCAGCAGCAGCTCAGCATGCTTATTGCTTAATCACTTCATGCCCAAGAACACGTGGGCTCTACTGAATGAGGCTTGTAATCAAATGATAGAGCTCTACTTGATTATCATTCACAACAGTAGCCCAATACATGATTTTTCTAATTATCTCCCCCGTGGTGGACATTAGCCCCTGTTTGGTTTTCAATTATAACATCTATATGTCTTAGTCCCCAAACATTCCTAAGGGATATACTATCGGAACAACCATGGAGAAGTTGGAGTGTCAGGAAAGGAACTCCCTTTGATGACTCCCTTTTGCTTTCATGTTTAAGTTGGACTATTATTTTCAGGAGAGGGGCTGAAGGAAGAAAAACAAATGCATTTGTTTTTCAGTGAAATAATAATTTTCAGAATTCTTTCCAGATCATAACAAAAAGTAAATGCCATGTTAATTTGTCATATGTATTTTTTCAGATCTGCAAGCATCATTCCTTTTCACTGCAGGAATGTTCTAAATGAACTTGTTTATAATCTGCAACCATTAAGATTATGATTTTTTAAAAAGTTTTATTTGTTAAAGTGACTGTTTTACGTACATCATTCCTCAGGCTCTGAATCGGACTTGATTATAATAATATTGTGCTTAAAATAATTGATGTTATTGAAGCTCTTTCAGGAAGTCTTCAATTAAATATTGGTCAATATGTACTTTGCATTTTTACAGATAATAGTATATATCATTTTTACTATTTTACAATTTTCCTGACAAATTCGTAACACAGAAAGTGATTTCCTGAAAAATGTTGAATTTGGCAAAATATTAATATTCTTCTCATGCTCTCTGTCCCCAAAGGAGATACTATAGAGTCATTTTGTTTGAGTGTCAAGTTTTATTGATGATCTTGGTCAGAATCATTTATATTTTTCAGTTTCCTTGCACATGTCATTAATAGAGAGCTGCTTCCTTGCTTGCATGAATGTTTGATTTCTTTTTCCAGTTAAATAGTGATCCAAATGCAAAATCTAATGCTTAGGGTAATCATGTGAATTTATGACCATCGCTTGGATGCTGGGCTTTCAGAAATGAAATTGAATAGATCATATTTCTCTATAAATGTAGGTTTTACAGCTGAGATAGATCTAATATTGATAATCTCTTTATTTAACTGTTTCAAAATGCCATATGTGACTGAAAGCAACAGAATGGAAATAACTATGTTTATAGCAAATAGAACAGGAAATGAAAGCAAGATATGCAGAAAGCTTCTAACTGAAGTGAGCATCATATTAGTGCTATAGTATAGCAGCATTAAGGGCAGCAATCAGCATGTTGAAGAAAGGGATTGGGGCACACTCACATGTAGGACAAGGAAATTATAATGGGAAAAATATCATGGCTATTTTCAGATGCTCAGAATCGCCCAGAAGGGGTAACTTGAAGATTACATTAAAACTTACTTAAAATCGGGGAAAATACCTGTTGATTTATTTCAACAATTTTGTATCAAATAAAGAATATCTACTAGGTCACATTTTTCCAATATCTGCCATTGTCAGATCTGTAATATTGCAAAAACAATGGCTCACGGTACAACACAATTTCAATTTAAGTGACTTTGCTAATTCTCAAACGGACTCTGGCCTTGCCGTTTTTCAGTCTATATTCATTCATTTATCCCACATGGTCTTTGCAACTGAAATTGGTTAAGGGAAGTGCTTTGGATTGAATTATGTTCCCTGAAATTCTTATGTTGAATCCCAGCCCCTAATATGACTACATTTAGAGTGAGAATCTTTAGGTGGTAATTAAGGGCCAGATCATAATCAGATGAGGTTGGTGGCCTTATAAGAAGAGGAAAAGAGAGAGATCTCTCCTCTCCCATGTGAGAACACAATGAGAAGATGGCTGTCTGCAAGCCAAGAAGAGAGCGTGCACCACCAACTGACCAGGCTGGCACCCTGTTCTTTGACTTTCCAGACTCTAGGGCTGTAGGAAAATAATTTTTTGTTGTTTAAACCACCTGGTCTATGGTAATTTGTTACGGCAATCTCACCAGACTAAGACAGGAAGCATACTGATTCCAAACACGTATCTATGCTCGGATGACAGGACAATTATTTACCATTTCATTTAGGTTCCTCACTGTTTCTAAGTGCTTGAATGTTTTAGCAGCCAAGGTGGTGACAGATCTGCACAGAGGTTTTCTAAAGACAGTGTCCAGTCTGCATTGACTTGCTGTCCTGCACTCATTTGTCAAATTTCTTAGAATACAGGGGTGTTCTGCGGTTAAAAACAAGCAAACATGAAAGCCCTGTTTGAACCCTCCACAATCTCAACTGGAATCAAATCAAGTTACTTAAGGAATGTGAGGCACAACATATACAGATGCAAGACTTTTTTTTGTATTTTATTCTACAGAATTCAAATCCTCTAGTTACTCAAGTTAGAACTCAAGTCCCAGAATGTCTGTTTTACTATGTCTGGGATCTGGAGGAGTCCCATATGTATACAGGAAAAAGGCAGGGATTTCTCTGAGTTAGAATTTGGGGAAAAAAGTTACTACCTACCAAGTTTTTTCCAAATACATATAAAGGTGACTAGATCACTTAGGGTGGATATATTTTTATTCTCCAGACTGAATTTTGGAGGTATCATAGCATTCATAACAAAGCCAACTATCACTATTTTTTTCCCAAGGTATGCCTGTAATTTGTTTTTCAGATTCCTCTGCAGGATGAAAACTCCTTTTCAGAGGCACCTGGTTGCCTCAGTCCCAAGAGCATGCGACTCTGCATCTCAGGGTGGTATGTTCCAGCCTCATTTTGGGTGTGGAGTTCACTTACAACAAAACAAAACAAAACAAAACACACGTCTTTTTCGCATGCATTGTTATACTCCCTGCTCTTGGTCTTCTTTTCTGTGTCTTCACTATTCAAGCATTTTCTCCTCTCCTGATCAGGATCATTGCAATGACCAAAAATTTCCCAAATGTTATAATTTTTGTGACACTCCCTAAGCCAGTTAATGAAGACATTGTATTCTTCAGTGGGCCAGGGTCGAAATAAGTCGGGATGCATCTTTAGGAGAACGTGATGGAGCACAGCAGGGCAACGCCAGTTGTTGCCACACTGGGAGGGCTGAAGTAAAAGTCACCAGCCAAGACTCCCCATCCAAAAAGCGGTGACCTGGGCACCAGAGCTGGGCAGGTTCGCATTGGCGAAGCCTCTCATGCCCTCCACAGGCCAACTATTACTATTTTTAGGCAATCCTAGATACCAGAGCAAAAGGAGAGAGAAAAAGTATGTGAAGTATATGATAAAAGAGGAACCACTGGCTTTTAAATCACGACATAAAAAAATAAAATCATTTTGAGATAAAATCTAATCCTTTAAGGTTCTGTCATGTTAACATTTATTTCCATGTTTACACATATATTTATTCCTTATATATTTGAAGTACCTACTATATACCAGTCACCTTGTTAGACTTCGGGCAGCAAAAGAATACAAAGATGGCACATCCCTATCTTTAAGATTTCCTATACAAAAATTGGCCAATAATTTTGAAATTTGGTAAATTGGAAATTTGGATTTAAGAGGGCCACAAACATATTGCTATGAAATTCATTCAGTTGTAGTTTGCACAATTGAGTTCTTTAAATATATTTCCTGTTATGAAAACCAAAAAGCAGATGCTTCATTTAATTGAAAAAAATAATATGTAATAGGTTATTAATGGCTTCAAAGTGAAACAAACTTAACACTGACTCGCGAAGACTGCCCTTAAAAACACCAGTAAGGAAACTATGCAGTATAAATCATTAGAGCAGAACGTTTCCACTTTTCTGCCTCTACAGATGACCTTTTCCTGATGGATTCATTAATAAGTCTAAACACACAGGGGAGCTAGAAGGGATGGAGATGCAGAACAGTCTTTCTCCTCTCCACCACTCTCTTTTCTTTTCCTCCTACAGATTAGGGGGACATTTGTTTACGTAAGCACACCACTGGAGACTACTTCATGGTGTTACGTAGTTTTATGTACCATGTCTTTAGACTTGAGCCTTTGACTTATCTCCCCATTTTGTTTCTCCTTTAATTTTTTCAACCCAACTTATTTCCGACTGATCTTTAGCAGGCGCTGCTCTGCCGTGGATACAGTTTTTCTCATCAACATTTGAATCTAATGAAGAATGTATCTTCACAAATGCATTCTGCTACACTGTGATAAAGATATCTAATATTCACTGATTAGGTATTTATGACATAACTAACTGTTGTACTAATGGATTTATATGTGAATATCCATCCTGTTATTTCAGCCACATTTATCAGACCCAACACTTTGACGATTTAATCTATTATTGCTAAAATCAAGATTTACATATGACCTAGATTCAGGCACTCTCCAGCAAACCTTAGTTTCATAGTTTTCCTAAACTTCTTAATCCATCTAAACTTCTTATTCCATCTCATTAAAGACCTTCACTTTCCACAGTTTTAGGTTAGTTGCCACAATTCTTCCAGTAGACACAGATGAAGTTCTGAACTGTTCACTGAAGACCATTACTTTCTGTTCTCCTTGGCACATTTGTAGGATTTTTTCTTCCACTATGCCATGGGGCAACACATGGTACATTTATCACAAGGATGGTATAGAAGTTCGGGATAGGCACTTGAATCCTACTTCACAACTTCCAGATTGTTTTGGTCATTTGGCTTATTTTGTGTAGAGTTGGATAGCTCTGTTGGTTGATTTTCGCTCAGATCACGGTCCCAGGGTGGTTGGATCAAGCCTGGTGTCCAGCTCTGCATTGAGCATGGAGCCTGCTTAAGATTCTCTCTCTTTCTTTCTCTCTCTCTGCCACTCCCCCTGACCCCCAAGCTCTCTCTCTCTCTCTAAAGCAAAAATAAATAAATAAATAAATAAATAAATACATACATAAATACATAAATAAATAAATAGAAAAAATAGCATTTAATCTTTGTAATGTTGGTATCAAAGAAAAGAGCTTGGGAAATAGGTGTTCTGGGTTCTGGTCTTCCCTTTTGTATTATCTATTTGGCTTGGAGAAAGTAAGTTCAACTGATTCTTCATCTGTAATTAATACATCTAGATTATATTAATGATAGGCTGTACTTTCTTGACCTTTCTCCTGCTTCCCACTTTTCAAGGGCAGTTAGAATGACCAGCTCTCATATTTGAGTTTAAGGTTTATGGTAAGTTAGAGAAATTCATTCAGCACTGTGTGGAAATAGTCAGCTGGTATATCATTGTGCATTTTGTTCCCCAGTTGGTAAGGCATTGCAGTTTATAAACCCTTGAGGAATTTGATAGAAATAACATCTTAGATATCAGATGTAAAATAAAAGATGTTTGAACTTCAAATACTCCATATGGTCTGTCTTATGGTTGACTGGTATTTGGGTTATCTTTCTCCATACAGATTATTGAGAATTCTGTTTTCATTTTTAATCTTCAACTGGTTCACTTACGTTCGTTAAAATCTCTTCATAAATGGTCACATCACGGGTATTTGATGCCATATAAATCAACTTATATTCATTGCTTACATTCGTGCTTATATTCGGTATAGAGATAACTGGGTTCTGGGAGAGAATTTATTCATAATTGTTAAAGGCTAGAATTTACTTCATTGTTTTTCTTCCCTCATATTAGCAAATTATAAAGAACAGACCACAGTGGATAGTTCTGGTTTCTTTGATATTGAAAATTTAAAATTGAGGTGACAAGAAAATTATTTTGTGTGTATATTTTAATGCCACGGCATAATTAATGCATCCTAGTGAAAAGGGAATATAAAACATGTACATTAGAATATTCAACTAACACATTGTGGTAGAAACCAAGCTTTCAATAATTATTTTCTTTGTGAAAAAGAAAGAAAAGAAATCCAAGCATTACTACTATTGAATTATAAAACAACAAACTATCTCTTTCTCTGTGGCTTTCATCCATATAATTTACAGTGCAAATGCAATTTTTGGTACACAAACGCTTCTATATTGAGAGCTGTGTGGAAAATAGAATGCCTAGTTCCAATTTTCTTGCCAAACAAAGAAAACAAAATCCTTCCCCATCTTCTGTATTATGTGAGTGCCAATAACGCCTCTTTGATGGTAGCTTTGTGTTGTATTGTGTTTTTGCTTTTAATTAAGATATATTGGGTAAAATAGTGCTTCATTGTATTGTACAAAATACGAAAGCATGGGCTAATTACAGCCTTCAATGGGATTCAGTTTAGACCTCATGTTACTGTCTCATGCCCATTTTTTTTAGTGTTTAGTAAAGTATTCTGATGTTATATTTTCTCCTGGGGTTTTCTTTTTGGTTTCTCTTCATCCAAATGAAAAGCAATGACCCCTACCTAAAATGTTAATTAAATGGCTACCTCATTTGTTATAATGTTTTTATTTTAAAATATTCTTACATTTTGGATGCCAAAACTCAATTTTGCCCCATATGGCCTTTTTCACAACACGTGTTTTTAGAGGGCATAATTTTCACAGAAGGCAGAATTCAAAGTTAGCAGAAAGCAGGTTGGGAGCCAGACAAATATGGAAGAAATGTCACCCTCATCTTTATTTAAACCTGATTAACCTTTTTAATTTAGTCATTAAGTTTTATTGAAAATGAACCAAATGTGGTCATTAGTTGTGGGAAGAGAATGGAATCAATTTAGACATTAAATTAAAGGGCAAAATCTCTAGAACTTCTAGGTAAAGAAAGATAAAATGGTAGGTTGCTCATTGCAAAGTGATTATAGGGAAAAATATTATCTATATTGAAATTTCAATTTACCCAGATGCCAATCTATTTCAGAATTTGTCATAATGTGATAAAACTCCACTAAAGCCTACTATATATCTTTTCAAGAAACCAATTAAATATTTGTTAGTTGATTTGCAAAATGACTATGGCTAATATTCCATTTGGGGTTTATTTGATTCTTGAGCATGAGGTATGATTAAGGTGGGGTAGGGATCAAAAGGACAATTTTATCTCCTTTTATATGATCTTAGTAAAATATCTTCATCCATAAATATGATGTAAACAGTGTGTTGCAGGAAAAATGTCTGATGACTCAAAGAAAACATTTTGTGTACATTTTAAAAGAATGATATCAATAACTGTGAAAGGTTCTGTCTTATGTTCTTCCTCTGACCCTTTTTCTAGATGCCTGCAATTTCTTTTGTCATGAATTTTCTGCAAACATTATTAGTGTTCATACAAGTATCTAATCTTCTGTTGAACTGCGTTGGATTAAAATGGAAATTGTAATTGTTGTAATTGTCATTTTCATTCTGCATGCTAACTACAATGGAGTCTATTAAATTATTGCCTGAAAATGCACAATGTTTAATAATGTATTTTAAAAGTTGGTTTTGCCAACAGCAATAATAATGACACACAGATACATATATTATGGAGTGCTTACTATGTGTGCTTACTTGGATTATCTCATTAAATCCTTACAACTATCCTATGATATATCATATGACTACAAGTGAATTCTTATTCTGTTCCAAGATGATACCATGGCTTTTGATACAATTTCACATTTAGTATTTACATCACCTCCCCCTGTCCTAGGGAGTAGGGATTTTTAAAATGAGGAAACTGATGATTTGAAACTTGTATATGGTGAACAGGGTTTCATACCCAGGCAGCTTGCTTCCAGAGTCTGTGGTCTCAGTCAGTATATAATGCTGCCTTCCTATAAGGATTATACTTTACTTAAGTGAGTGGCAGGCTGGCCTTTCAGCTCTCTTATCCTGAACATTTTTGTGAAGGCAACAATGTCGCATAAAAGGGCTCATCTATCATTTGGCCAATCAACGTGGAAACACAGTACTGCACCCGAGCTTTGGGTATAGAAGAGATATTTATGTCATGGCCCTTGCATAGTGTTCAGCTTTAAAATCTAAGTTACATCAAATCCTAGGATGGCTCCTCTTTTTTTCTCAAGTGAAAGATTATGTCCTCAATGTGGGCTACAAAATCCCGTATAATCTGGCTATTTTGCTCCCTTCCTCATCTCCTACCACTCTTCCTGGGTTCTGTGGTGGTTCAAGCATATTTGTTATAGTTTTATGCTTTGGAATAACACATATGTTCTTTTGTTTGCATCAAATGATATGTTAATTAAAATGCTTTCACGGTTATCACTAGTGTTTCTTCTGCACTAGCCATTTCTCTTCTGATATTCAAAGTGAACACATGTTAGCTTTCCCCTGATGTAAGATTGTGCCACTCACAGATGTTACATTTTATTTCCTTCTATTTCCATTAGAGAATTTCAGAACTATGCAAACATTTCTGAAGAGAAGATACTTTCTGGATGGAATCACTGGGAGTATCTTCCCTGTATTAGTTTCCCAGAGCTGTTGTAATAAGGTACGACAAATTGGGTGGCTTTAAATCAGAAATTTATTTTGGTATATCCGGTTTATTTAAAACAGAAATTTATTTTCTCACTTTTCTGGAAGCAACCAATCAAACCAGAAGTCAAGAGGTCAGCAGGGCTATGTTCCCTTTGAGGGCTCTAGGAGAGACTATGTTCCATGCCTTTCTCTTGGCTTTTTGTGTGGCTGGCAATCCCTGGTAATACTTGGCTTGTAGGTCCATGACTCCAACCCTCGTCTCCTCTGTCACACGGATTCTCTCTGTGTGTCTGAGCCTTGTGTCTTTATATAGTACACCAATCTTACAGGATTAGGGCCCGTCCTAATTAAGTATGACTTCAGATCCTTGGTGGGCAACTGGGCATTATCTTTTTTTGTTTCCTCCACCCCCCCTTTTTTGGAACTTACTACAAATGCATTATTGTGTTACTGGCATGTAGAAAATTTTTACATTATAATTCTTACATGAGAATTGTTTTGGAACCTGGGGCTTGAGAGACTTTAGGGGAATTCATCTTTTTCATTTGCTCTACTTGCTCAGGCATTCATCCTAAATTTACCTTACTTTCTGTCATATCCTCTAGTTCAATCATATGAAGTTTTTCTTATGTATGTTGCTGTATATATAATACGTAGTAGAATATGTATATGTTAAATTTGTGCCTGACTAGAAATCTACTTGCTCTTTTTGGGGCAGGTCACTTAGATTTAAGTCCTTATCTATTGGGTGGGGGGCTCACTTGTAGTCTGTAGGTGGTCTCTGATAGTTACTTCATCCCACTGGCACTTGCTTGTCATCATTTTTGACTACCACTTAGATTCAGTTTTCCCATTTCTTTTTTTTTTAAATTTTTTTTTAACGTTTATTTATTTTTGAGACAGAGAGAGACAGAGCATGAGCGGGAGAGGGTCTGAGAGAGAGGGAGACACAGAATCTGAAACAGGCTCCAGGCTCTGAGCTGTCAGCCCAGAGCCCGACGCGGGGCTCAAACTCACAGACCGCGAGATCATGACCTGAGCCGAAGTCGGACGCCCAACCGACTGAGCCACCTAGGCGCCCCAGTTTTCTCATTTCTTTAGAAATAAGATATACTATGTTTGTGACCTTAAACTTGTAGAGAAAAGAATTATGTTGTCTTAAAAATAGTATATTCTTCTCTATGTCACCACCTTAATCTGAATTTGGCTGGGGGCTGATGGACTGGTTTTCTACATTTATGGTTAACCCTGTTGCCCCGTATCAGTGTTTGGAAGAAGAGAAAATAGCACCCAGGAAGAAAACCGTCATATCTGAGAAGACTGCCAGACCACCTTGTAACTCAGAGAGCCCTCTGGAGGCTCATAGACAAAATATTCAAATCAAGAATTTATAAGGCAACAATTCTTCCCCTGCCTAAATGGCAGAAGGCCATATTATGATTGCCATATTTTTGACATTTTTTTTTGAGAAGAGAAAGTGCTTATAATAAAATAGCACAACTGGGTAACAACCATCATGTTCTATGGTGGAAACCTGAGTCAGACATACCTGGGGGCCAGCTGTATCTTGTTACTCACTAGGTATTGTTATTGTTGGCCAGAAAGACCAGGAGGAATTCACCAGATCTTTTTACCTCAAAGATATCAATATCCATATGAACAAAACTTTAGCTGAGAGGGAGGTTTTGTTCCCTCATCAATATCTGTAAGTCGAATAGCCTCTGTTTTTCAGACCAGATTAAAAATCACACTGAGGCCAAGAAGTTAATAACAGATGTACATCTTTCATTATAATTTCTTTAGTTAAGATGTTTTTCATTATCCAAATGATCATCTCCATTTAATAAAACTGTAATCTCTGAAAAACATTTTGAAACAAATATGTTGTGTAGTACTTGAAATAATGGAGACCACCCTTATTCTTTGATGTACCAGAGAGCTGTCTCAGTTGAATATTGTCAATGTCTAATGTCACCAGAAAAACTTAAGACTTCGATAGCTCATTGACTGGATTTGTTAAACTGCAGATTTTTTGATGTTTATAATATAGTAGCCAACTTAATCTGAAAAATGTTACAATCATCTTTCTTCTTAAAAGAAGAAATTTAAATAGGTAGATTTAAATTTAACAGTAAATTTAAACAGGTTTTGATAATAAAAGCAAAAATAAAAAAGAATGAAATAACAGTTTTCTATCCTAGTAAATTCTTTCTTTCCTTTTTTTTTTCATTGTTTATTTTTGAGAGAGAGGGAGAGACAGCACGAGTGAGGGAGAGGCAGAGAGAGAGGGAGACACGAAACCCAAAGCAGGCTCCAGGGTCTGAGCTGTCAGCACAGAGCCTGACATGGGGGCTGGAACTCGTGAACTGCAAGATCATGACCTGAGCAGAAGTCTCACACTTAACTGACTCAACCACCCAGGTTCCCCATCTTTTTTCTTTTGACAGAGTAATATCACAGGAAGGAAGAATTACTGGAGACAAAGGAATACTAGAAAGGAATAAGAATGGAGAAAGGCATACCATCACTTATAATTTCTAGCACTTGCATAGTTGCAAAAGAGAATGTCTATAAATAAATCTTTTTTGGGTGCAAAACAAGAAAACTTTTCTGTATAGAATTAAATTTAAATTGGAGGAAAACATTTTGTTGAATCAGAATTTAGTTAATGCTTTTTTCCTGAGAAATCAACATTTAATCTCAGGGGTAATGTTTCATGAATGTTAAAGAATGTTAGCTCTCCTGGGTCCTTTAATCCTTTTGAGAATTCAAGTTTTGTGATTGCTGGCACGTGATATCCTTAATTCAGTTTTTTTCCCTCTCCTTTTAACCTCTGAAAATATTCTTCTACATATGGCAAGATGGTTTTTGTCCAAGTTGGTAGAATGAAGGGAAAGAAGAGGACTCCCTCCACAGGCCCTGTACATCTGCGTCTGCCCGACTGGCCTCCTGCCAACTTCTATCCAATACCTTCTGGGCGTGGTGCAATGAAAGATTCCAAAGTGCTTCTCATACGATGTAAATAAACCACAAATAAACTTGCTCTCCCCATTTTACCCACTATAGATAGATACAGATAGAGACAGAGATAGAGGTAGAGATAGGGAGAGATGTAGAGATGGATATATCAATATATCTATATATCAATATATATAGATACAGAGATAGAGATAGATGTATCAATCAACATATCGATATCATCTATCTCTATTTCTATATATAGATATATGATATCTGGAGTGTTCTCCTACTTCAGGACTTTATGCAAACCATCAAAGGCTGTACTGAGGAACAACTAAACCCACCCTATTGAAGGAGATCTACATGAACTTGATAGTATATGTGGATGTACAGATTATATATAGGTATATAAAGGTATCTACACAGCACACATCTGCACGCACACATACCTATAAATTCTGAAAAAAGGAATTGGTGGTGGGTTATAAATGAGGTGAACACTGCCCTGCATCAGAGGGTGTGCTACGAGGGGGCAGCAGGTACTGGAGTTATCCTAGTGTGATCTGGGTTTTATTCCTGGCTGCATAGCTGCTAATCTAATTCTCTTGCCTTTCTAGGAATTCATGAACTGCTGAACAATCATCCAAAAAATTACCCTTTTGCTGAATGGTAGCTACAGTGACTTCATAAGTTTATGCAAATAATAAATGCTTTGTTCAGACAACGTATTTTTAGTATATATGTAACTTGAATAATCAGAAGGCTTACTTCATTTAAAATGTGTCCACTTAAACATTGAAAAAATTTTGAGCTGGAAGCTTTGGGTTGTTTTCTTGTCATAATCTCTTGTAACCCTAACTCCAAAAGCATAATTATTTAAGGTATTGGTTTTTAATTGCATGGGAATAACTGTACCTTATTTCACACAGAATTTGATTTTCATTTTGGACATTTGACTTTCAAAGCCCTGTGACTAAATGCATTCTGGCCAACTAGGGGAGTCCTTTTTTCTTTTTTCATAAGACTTTTTTTGCCTGTTCTGTTCCCCTTGCATTTGTGTGCTATTTTATGCTGCAGACCTGGGCTCAGTGATGGAAGGGTTTAAAATTCCATGTGGCAAAACAAGTGGCCTTCTTCCTGTCATCTGAAAATGGCACTTGCTGTTGGCTATAAAACAAATAAATAAACAAAAAACTTTTCATCGAATACCATTTAAATATTTTCTTTGGTCATTTATTTACCCCTACGCCCACTGCAGCCTGTTCAGTTCTTATTTAATGATTTCATGCCTATTATTTTGTTGGTTTCTTAACTGACTTGATGGGAAATTATTCACTTCATGTATAATACAAAGTATGCTGATTATTTAACCCTTCTCTTTATTTCATTTGTAAGAATCAGCAACCTTAAAAATATATAGATAAATATATATGTTATATTAATATATATTAATAAACATGCAATATATTTAATTAATAATATTAATAATATTAATGTAATATTTAATATATATCCCTTTAGAGATAAAGGTAGCTGCAGCCACTAAAGGACATAGATTAAATCATTGTCAGAAAACCTAATGTATTCTTTTAGTCTGTTTATTCTCTATTTGTAGGATTATTAACGTAAAAAATAGGACAAAAGTAAAAAAGGACAAAGCCATTTTGAAGACATAGCATAAAGAAATATTCTACAGTCACTGATTGTTTTTTCCCAAATGGTACCTATCTTGATGCCTAGTACATAATAATCACTCCTTAGCTGCTTTATAAGTAGATCTACAATATTTAACATTTTCTAAGATTGTATCTTTCAATCTTCTGAAGAACCATAGCCTACCTCTTACAGTAGGATTTAGAGTGATAGAAAGATAACTCAAATATAGGTAACTCTAGGCTTGTCGAGGAACAATTCCTTGTAGAATGCCCTGCAAACAGTATATCTGGATGTAAAATTTGATCACATTTCATTTCATCAGCAGCATCCTTACCTAAAAAAGTGATTATCGCACATTCATCTCTGCAAAGCCTAGTACTTAATATAAGGGTTTCAAAGGCAAGATCTCCAGGGTTCTAATCCTAGAGCTAGTTCCAGGCCAAGAATATAGATCTTGACAAAGGCCAGGGGAAACTAAAAGAGGGATAGCCTTCCACGGGATGAAGTGATAGGAGAGGCTTTAAAGATGAAATGAGTCTTGACCTGTATCGTGAAGACAGACAGATTTTAGCTGATCATGGAGAAAAATGAAGGGCATTTAAAAAAAGACATAAAGTGTGAGCAAATACTAAACTCAGGACACACACGAGAATATTTTCAGGCATAATACATTAAACAGTTTTCCTTGAATAAACTGTTTGAGTAGGGAAATGTTAAGAAATAGGTAAATTTAGATCAATGTAAAGAATTAGGATTTAGTCCTGGAGGCAGATGGGAATGATTGAATATTTTGATTGCATAAAGCAATATTTTATGTATTACTTCTTTAAGCATGAACTTCTTTCTCAAATAATTGAAGTACTTTGCTTCTATGAGTTTTGAAAAGGCTCATCTTTGTCTGCCATCATATTATGTTCTCCCGTTATCATTCATTTAACCTTTTAATTTGTTTTTTAAAGAAGTATCTCTATACTTCATATTATTTATCCTCACCCAACTTTTAGACTTCATAGAAATTATGATTTGTTTAGTATAATATAAAGAGATAATGAGTATCTCTTTTCTACACATAGAGATTAATAACAAATTAAAATTGTTACATGTGAGCTTACAAACAGTGGCATTATGCTATTTAATATATTGTTTCCCTTCAATGAGAATTTTCTTTCTCAGAGACTGAATGCATCTTTGGATGGCAAAAGGAAAGGACAAAGAAACAGACACAGCCAGAAGTATGAAGTTTGATCTTTGGCTCTTCCAACCTAGCTGTGTCCACTCATCAAAATTTCATGAGCAGTCTCCAAAGTCATTTGGAGTTCACCAAATCAAATTACCTCTCATATTACCTTTTTACCTATCCTAACATTCTGTTCTTCCTGCAAATATGGCATGATCAAATTTCCTATTGTTATACTTGTCTCAAGAGACAAGTATATTACATCCGATCCCTTCATCAATTGTTACAAATTAGCATAATAAATGTGAGGTCTCTCTTTATGATCATGGGATATATTGCTGTTAGGCAGAATGTCTTCTTTTTATCCAGACCTCAAGTAAACTATAGTTCCTTTAAAAATTAATAAATTGAGATATTCTATCCTTTTGCACTATCGGTCTAAAAGCCACAGTCCATGCAATTTCTTCTTGTGACATTGAAAATTGCAATAAAGTTCTAAAATAGTTCACTAAAAAACAGTAATTACATTTAAAACACTGTAACTATGAGAATTTAACAGACTTTTTTCATCCAAAGTGACTAATGCTTGGTAAACACGTTACCATTAGTCATTGTTTGGAGAACTTCAGTATGCTCACACGATGTAACAATGTCATTTTCTAACATCTTCCTTGGTTAGTATATGTAGTCCCATTTTACAAAATTCATTAATTCTTTTAATTTCATTCAATGTTTACTTTGCTTGAAGCATTCTTGGAATGTGGATCATGGATACTTCTTACTGTTTTTGATTTCAGAGTTAGCTACCCAATAGTCTCTAACTATTATTTTGACTCCTTTTGACCCAGGAAGCCTGCAACATTTATTAAGAACCTCTATGTTCATGGTGAGCTCTATTTTGGTACGGCACTAATAATTGTGAAATATGACTACCTTGTTTTCCTATTTGTAACTAATCTTTACCTACGGTTAGTTAACACTCACCACTATTATACATGAAATAATCTACCCAGGAAAAAACCAAATAGCTAACATATCACAGTGCAACCCTAAAATGCCCTTTGGTGATTATATAAAAACAACTCTGAGATAATAATAACAAAAATAATGAGTTAACATGTATTGAAAGATTACAGTGCTGTAGACACTGTGTTAAGCACTTTATAAGCATTGTCACCTTTAATTTTCAAAACAACCTTAGGGTATTAAATGTAACTATTTCCATTTTCAGATGAAGGGACTTAAACACAGAAGATTATATGGTGGAGTGTGGAAATAATTCCAAGTTGACTTCAAAAAATGTTATTTACCAATTGATAATGTAAACTTTTTTATTAGCCAATTAAATTTAATATTAGCCAATAAAATAACCAATTAATCTTATCACGTTATACAGTTTGAATTTCATGCTGTTTTCAAAGGAAAAGAAGAATAGTTTTCTATTAATTCGGTTGTGATCCTTGGTAACAAACACTTCCCCATTCTCTTGCAGAAAAGAAAAACGTTTCATCTGGTGCGCCTGTAGAATGTGTATAGTTCCTTAAGTGGAAAATCTCTGACCCAGACTGGATGTTCACTCAGGTCACTGATAACAAATGGGCCTGTCACACTGGGGTTGAGGAAGTAGGAAGTTTGTGTCTGGGAAAACATGGAATAGTCTGAGACAGCAAATAACAGGTATAGAAAAAGACACACGCTGGTTTGGTCCCTTCTTCTCGTCCTACAAAATTACTTTATGTGTTGGTGACAGTGCCCTTTGCCATTTAACCTGGGAAGAAAGGAGTAACAGAGAGATTGTACTTATTACTTCTGCATTTCTTCCATCATGTATTTCAGATCTGGTCTCCTACCTAAACCAAGCCACCATTATCCTTCTTCACAGATGTCCTTTCTTCTTAACATGATTTTATATGAAATAATTTGACCTGCTCAATAATTTATTAAAATTAACTATAATATTTTTGTGGATTCCTTGAAAATATTTTCTAGGTCTCAGGAAGGGGAAATTACATATTAAAACCCAAATAATGGATAATTAGTTTAGGAGGGGCCAAGATGGTGGAGCAGCAAGGAAATTCTCTGCTTTTGTCCCTGTAATGCAGCTGGATCAGCACCAAAAACTGAATAATGGAGCATATCACAGAGGCAGAGATGACCTCTGAGATAACCGCTAATCACATGATAATAAGTTAAAAAGTATTTACATTACAGATGAAAATAATCTAAGTAGACTGATTTAGATTTTTAATAGGAAAATCAGTTATAATCCATTTAGTTATTGCAAACTTGTCAACATTGCTTTAGCTTTATTTGGTGTTAAAATATTTCAGAATTCAAAAGGAATATTTTAAAGATTGTATTAAGGTGTGATAAACCTAAGAGGAGCTCACAAATTCTCATATACTGTTATAGAATTATAATGGAGGAGATGTTTTTAACTAGAATGTTATTTAAGAACAGAATATGTGATTTAAATTATACCAATATGTTATACATTCAAGATTTAATTACCCAAACTTTTTTTTTAAAGTTAGTTACTATTCATTTCAGTTTTTAAAATGTTTGAATAAGTCCCAAGAGATGCAAAACTGAAACTGACCATTTTAACATGTAAAAAAGTATTTAAGGATATATACATTCACAGTTTAGGTTTTTTGTTTTTGTTTTTAAATTTTAGAGAGGGAAAGAAAGAGCTCTAGCAGAGGAGAGGGGAGAGGGAGAGAGAAAATCTCAAGCATGCTGAGTGTGGGCCTCGATCCCATGACTCTAGGATCCCAAGCTGAGCCAAAATCAAAAGTAGGATGCTCAGCTGACTGAGCTACTTGGGTGCACTGACATTTTAGGTCCTCCTGAATCTTTTTCTTTATAATGTTTATGATCTTATAGAAAGATTATTTGTCATAGTCTGATCTTGAGCTAAAAACTTAACAAAATATGATTTGTTAGTTGCTTGACATGCCACACAAGACCATATAATACCAGCAAATGCATTTATAGTAAGTGAATGACATAAAATACATAAATCTTAGTCAGCATGTGAGGAGATATGAAAAGACAGAATAAAAACATTTTTACTATTGACTACTAAATGTCAGAAGATATAATTGAATGAAAAAGGAAGGAAGAAAGCTATCTAATATGAGACATGTTTAGTAAATGATTTACAGTAAAATAATGTATAGACACAGAGGAGAAACACTCCCATTATTACTTGGAAGGGAATGTGAAGGGCCCCACATCCCAGAGTTGGGATGAGAAGGGCCCTCTCTGAATGGCTGTCCAGAATGATGCTGGGTCACTATGATCAGCTTTGGCACCTCATTATCTAAGAGCTGTGTGCGCATATAAGAACTTCTGAGAGAAGCAATGGGTAAGATTGATAAGAACATGACAAAAAGGATAGAAGAAACAATTTATAAAGGAAGATTAAAGGTGCTGAAGATTTTTTGTAAGTTCTGAGGAACAACAAAGTAAGAAAACGATAATAGTCTAAATATAAATAACAAATGGAGACAGTAATTACTGAATACTTTTGAAAGGAATAATGAAATGAAATGAAATTTCAGGTGAATGTGGAATGTATGAGAAAATTCCCTTGTATGAAATATATAACAGTCAGACTGCATAACCTCAAGAGAAAAGCTACCTCATGGGTGCAGTCCCCACGGCTTCACATTCTACAAGACAACCTGGGAGGAACAGCAGAGATTCCAGGTCCAGAGGAGCAGGTCCATAAGCCCTTAGGCAGCTTAGTGTTACACTGTAGCTGCTGTTTGAATGAACTGACTCTGCCAGGTCACTACTAATAACCAGGGCAGACAGGCAAAAGCATATTCAGTATTTCTGGAAAGGTCAGCTGCATAGAAGCAGAACTCACTAAAGACGTAGTTACACGAGAAACTGATTAAACCAGAGTTAAGTAGAGGCTAAGAATATAGGAAGGAGGGAATCTGGGGGAAATGTATATTGTTGGAGAGATGGAGGTTATGTTTCATCAGAACTGGGTGGATTCCAAAAAGGAATTTATTGCCAATGAATTAGACTCTCCATGTTCATGAAGGGGGAGGTTTGGTAGTTGGAAAATACTTTACATAAGAAAAGCCCACAAGAAGGTTAGAACACTCAAATGCCTATAGCAGATAGGGAGTAGCACAAATGTGGGAAGATCTTAACTCTTACAGTGAAAAGAGAGGAAAAATAAAAGCAGAAACTGGGATGAAAATTGGCAAGTGACACTTTGTCTCAGCATAAAAGAAGCCAAAAGCAGTACTTTGGATTATGGCACACAGGAGAATGTATGCCCTATTTCGAGAGGAAGCAGTATTTAAATCCACTAGAATATTGCCATCTGGAATGTTGCCTCATCTCTGATTTTCAAGAGAAGGTGAAAGTATGAATTTTAAAATTGGACACTAATTAAAGAAGAAAACTAACCAAGTGGGCTGACTATGTAAGTCTAAAGAAATGTCATTTAGATTTGGGTCCTCTATTATCTTCTGCTATATATTATGATGTATTATTATATAGATTCTTAAGATCGATAAAATCACTTCTTAATGAGTTAAGTCCTCCTATGATAATTTCATCTCTTAAGGGAGAACACCAAGAAGTACAGAAACCCATTTTCAGCGTTCTCCTCTTATCTTGAGAAAATTTTCAAAGATAACTAAGGTCTAAATTAAAAATAAGAAATTTATGGGGCACCTGGGTAGCTCAGTCGGTTAAGCATCCAGCTTTGGCTCAGGTCATTTTATCTCACAGTTCATGAGTTCAAGCCCCACACCTGGCTCACTGCTGTCAGTGCAGAGCCTGCTTCAGATCCTCTGTCTCTCTCTACCTCTGCCCTGACCCTGCTCACATAACACTCTCTGTCAAAAATAAATCAACATTAAAAAAATAAGAAATTTGTGGGGCGCTCTGATGGTTTAGGTGAATAAATGTCTGACTTTTGATTTCAGCTCAGGTCATGATCTCATAGTTTCAAGGTCAAGCCTTGCATCAGGCTCCATGCTGTCAGTGCAGAGACTGCTTGGGATTCTCTCTGTCTCCCTGCTCCTCCTGCTCTCTCTCTCAAAATAAATAAACTTAAAAAAGAAGAAATTTGTAAATTTGTTCCTAAAGCATTCCATTATTCTTTTGATGTACAGCCTGCCACACTGGGCCCTCTTCTTTACTTGGACCAAACATCAAGGAAGTTATAATTAAGATAGCACAATGACCTCATAATTTTGACACACCCTCTACTAAAAACTCAGGGCATTTTTGGATAAATCATAGATAAAAGGCATAGAGATTGGAAAATAACCAACCAAATTGTTCTTATTTTTGGAGAAAATATGTACACCAAACCCTTCCTCAATTCTACATAGAAAATATTAGAACCGAAAAGACAATTTAGCAAGGTTGTTGAACACAAGGGTCAATGTAAAAAATAGATAGCATTTTTATACAAAACAAATAATCTATTTAAAATATAATAGAAAATACTCCATATAACAACAAATTGTAAGATATGAAGAAATAAACCTAAAATGATGTAACCAACTGTTTGAAACTAGTTAAGAATATATAGGGAGATCTAAATATAAAACAATTATAAAGGAGCGGTGCCTGGGTGGCTCAGTCAGTTAAGCTTCCAACTTGGGCTCAGGTCATGATGTCAGTTTGTGGGTTCGAGTCCCACGTTGGTCTCTGTGTTGACAGCTCCGAGCCTGGAGCGAGCTTTGAATTCTATGTGTGTGTCTCTCTCTCTGCCCCTCCCCCACTCATGCTCCGTTTCTCTCTCCTTCTCTCTCTCAAAAATAAATACCAAAAAAAATTTAAAAATATACAGGAAGGCCAATCAATAGCCTGAGAATATACATTCTTCCCATAATTAATCCATAAATTTTATTTCTGTTCAAAACCAAAACTGCTTTTTAGAACCTTTCAAACTGATCCTAAAAGTTCTCTGGAAGGCAAAAAACAAATAAGACAATTTTGAAGAACATTGTATGAAAGATAATTCTCATCAGAAATCAAGCTTCATTTTCAGGCTTAGTAATTAATATAGGGTGAAGTGATAGAGACAGGGGTTGATAAATAGATCAATAGGGTGGAGAAAAAATTTGCACATATATTACTATATTACAGCAATAGTACTGCAAATGAGTAAAAAAGATGGACTACTTAGTAAGTGGTGGTGGAAAAACTGATTATTAACATAAGAAGAACATAATTTGGATCCCTTCCTTAAACAAAAAGATAAAATGTCTGGTGGAATAAAGTAAATGTCAAAAGCAAATCCTTAAGACTTTGAGAAGAAAATATATCATTAAGACCTTAGTTTAGGAATATATTTCTTAGAAAGAAGCCAAAGCCCTCCAGACATAGGAATATTTATTGACATCAAACATTTATATTTTAAAAAATACACAAAATGGTAAGCTTCACACTAGAAGAAAATAATCCCAAGCTATATAATCAGGAAGTGTTTGGAGAATATACAAATGTCAGCAAATCAATAAAAGAACGCACAGTATCTAATAGGAAAAAAATGACAAGAGATATGCATAACGTATTTACAGAAAAGGAAATGAGAATGGCCAACAAAATGGAAAATGCCAAACACATTAGTAATCACGAAATCGCAAATTAATGCCACACAATAAAATAATTATTTCAAATCCACCAAAATGGAAATGGTCTGGTGAGAGCAGTCTCGAGATCAGAAATAGGTATTTGAGACATTCATGCCTTCTGAATAGTAGTAAAGAAACAAAGGATTATTCTTTGGCAAGTTTAAATAAAGATGAATATTAACATAATTTATGACCCAGGTATATTCTTGAAAGAAACATATATGTAGCTATATTTGTGAATATGCTACATCTCAAAAACAGTATTTTGAGCAAAAAAGGGTCAAACTCCAAAGTGACATACTAAGACCAGTTCAAGGAAGTTTAAAACCCCAAATTTTGAAATACTAATGGACATATATATGTAATAAAAAGCAAATACGAATGAACACAATAAAGGCCAATACTAATTAATTCTGCCTGGGGCAGAAATTGGAAAGGTTTACACAACATTCTTTGATGATAGTTGTACTTTTTATATCTTTGAAAAATAAAATAAATGAATATGGAATTGTGTTAAGATTTTTCTAAAGGTGGTTTGTGAGTACATGGGTAAAATAAACATTGGGCATTCATTAATTTCTTATTTTTATAATTGTTTGCAATTTTTTATAAAATACTAAATATAACATCAGTTATGACCATATCCCATTTACTGACAAAAAAAGGAGGAAGATACACACACGCCCAGCAAAATCTAATAATTTTGCTGAGAAAAAAGATATCTCCTTATTATTATTATTTTTATTACTATTATTATTTTAAAATTTAAATCCAAGTTAGTTAATATATAGTATAATAATGATTTCAGGAATAGAGTCTAGTGATTCATCACTTACTGAAAAGAAAGATAACTCCTTTCTCTTCTCTTTCCTCTTTTCCTCTTTGTATTTTAGAAAGATGTTAAAAGAAGAAAATAAAATTATGAGTATCTAAATCCATATATTTCCCTCTGAGCACTGCTTTAGCTCCATACAAGAGGTTTTGATAATATTTGTTTTATTATCATCCATCTAGAGAAACTTTCTAATTTGCCTTGTAGTCTTTTCCTCCCTCTCTCCCCTGCTTCCCTTCTCTCTCTCTCTTTCTCTCTTATATTTGGTGTTTTTTTTTTCTTAAACAAACTATTCTTATTAATTTCTAATTCAACTTATTGTAGTCAAATAACATACTCAGTTTTATTTCAGTTCTTTGATATTTATTGAGACTTATTTTATAGACCAGTTTGAGAGGATATATATAGAGAGGATATATATCCTCTTCTACTTGCACTTGAAAAGAAAGCATATTTTGTACTTGCTGGATGTCATGTTCTTTAAATGTAGATTGTAAGTTGGGTGATAGTGTTGCTCAAACCCTCGTCGTCTTTACTAATGTTTTCTGTCTCTTATTCTACCAAATACTGAAAGAGGAATATCAATATGTTTGTGGATTTGTCTATTTCTTCCTATATTTTTAAACTTTTTTCAAATACTTATTCTAAAGTTCTGTATATATTGTATTTTCTAGAAAATATAATTTTCTCAAATATTAGGGGCATACAATCTAGAATTTTAATGTCCTCTTAGTGAACTGATTTTTTTTTTTTTTTTTTATTCTTTTACCATTAGGAAACATTCCACTTTATTTCTAACATACTCTTTGTTGTGAGGATACTTTTGGGAATGATCTCATGCCATTTTTTGTGAGTTCAGAGTTTTCATGGTATATCTTCTTTTTTTAAAATTCTATTTTATTATACTGGAGTACTGAAAGTGGCTTTGCTTTTCCTACATTTTGGTTGTGGTTTATCCTTGCAATAGAATTTGATCTTGGGGTGCTTATGTACCCTCAGTGAGGATACAAAGAATACGTCCCCTGTTTGAAAAAAGAAGATATTCAGTTTAAGAAAGACTTCTCTTCGCAACGTGCCAAAAGGCTTAGGATATTCTCCTCCTGAGGCTGGCCTCTTGGGTTAATGATCCTTCCCACCAGGTACTTCCGCACTCTGCAATAGCCCCTCCCCACTCATGATGTGTATTCCTGTGCAGGCCACCCGCCCTCCACAGACATCTTAGCTGGTTTGCTAGGCACCGTCGAGAGTCCCAGCTTTCTGAAGGTTAGACAACTCATGGGAAGAAATTTTTCATGTTTTAGTTTGATTTGACAACCTTTCATATACAGCGTAAATGCCAACCATTCTTCTCCTGACTTCACTCTTGATTTAAACCTCTAATATAAAACTAAAGATAGTTCTTACATCACCTTTATTTTGGGAAACTGAAGGAAAATGTTTCTATGGGCTTCACCCCAACCATTTTCTTTATTATTTTGGTTTGTGAATTTAATCCTCTTTCTCCCAACAGCCGTGCCTCCTTCAACTTGGTCAGAACATTAGAAGCCACGGTTTCGTCTCCTCAGTTTTTTTGTTTGTTTTGTTTAAATACAATTTTTATTTTAGAATAGTTTTAGACATACAAATTGAGAAGACAGTATAGAGCGTTACTATATAACCCTTATCTAGTTTCCCCTATTATCATCTTTTACAAGTAGGAGTACATCTATTATAGTTAATGAATTCATATTGATACATTACTATTAACTAAAGTCCATATTTTTTCAATTTTTAAAAAACGTTTATTTTTAGAGAGAGAGTGAGATGGAGAGAGGCAGAAACAGAGGGAGACAGAGAGAGTATCTCAAACAGGCTCTGTGCTGTCAGCGCAGAGCCCCACGCTGGGCTCCATCTCATGAACCCTGATCAAGACCTGAGCTGAAATCAAGGGCTGGACTCTTAAATTGACTGAGCCACCCAGATGCCCCTACTTTTTTCAGTTTTTTTTTTAAAGTTTTTCCTTAATATCCCTTTTCTGTTACTGAATGCTGGTCAAGAAACCACATTGGATTTAGTGGTCATGTCTGCTGAGGCTCTTCTTGGTTGTTGACAGTTTCTCAGACTTTTCTTGTTTTAATGACATTGGTGGTTCTGAGGATTACTGGTTAGTATTTTTTAGACTGTTCCTCAGCTGATATTTGCCTGAAGTTTTTCTCAAGATTAGGCTGTGGTTTTAGGTTTTTGGCATGAAAACTAAGGTGAAATGTGTCATTTTTATTACGTTATATCAAAAATACATGCTATCAACATAATTTATCCTATTGATTTTGACCTTTATCACCTGTATGATGAGGTATTATCAGGTTTCTCCACTCACAAAGTTCCTCTTTTTCTCCACTCTCCATGCTTTCCATCTGTGCGTTTTGGAGGTAAGTCGTTATGTGTAGCCCACACTTAGCACTCACACCTCCTGTAACAGCACAGTATAAATGATGTAGAATTTCCTGGATGGAAGATTTATCTCTTCTCTCTTGTTTAAACATTTAGTCAGTCATTCATTTATATTGGTACGAACTCCTGGGTATTTATTTTATACTACTTTAATCCCCCACACATAATCTCTAGCAATTATTCAAAATTACCATCTAAAAGTTCCCATAGTGTATTATGGCTCTAGCATTTCTGCCCAGGTAAGCAGATCTTGAGTCTCCATATTTTGCCCTGTGATCTTAGTGCACTGAGGAGTCCAAGAAAAACAACTGATTTTCAGTTTGTCTAGCTTTTTTTTTGGTAAGAATGGGAGTGAAAATTTCTGAGCTCTTTTTCTTTTAGAACTGAAACTGGAAATTGGTGTATCTTTCTTCTGATTGTTCATTATACTCTGTCTTTATATTTAAAGTGTGTTGGGTTTTGTTATTTGTCATTTATTTATTTATTTATTTAGAGAACACACGTGCACACACACGCGTGCGTGCACACACACGAACACAGGAGTGGGGGAGGGGCAGAGAAAGCAGGAGAGTGAAGTTCAAGCAGGCTCCACGCTGAGCATGGAGCCCAAGATGGGGCTTGATCTCATGACCATGAGATCATGACTTGAGCTGATATCAAGAGATGGAGGTGCAACAGACTGAGCCACGCAGGAGTCCATTGGGTCTTACTTTTTTATCACTATGAGAATTTCTGATTTGTGTTTAGTCCATTACATTAATTATAATTATCACTATTGTTTTTTTTTTTTTGACATGCTATGTATTTTATGTTTCTCCCACATGATCTTCTGTCCTTGTGTTTCCTTTCTTGACCTTTTCACATGAAGCTATTATTTTCTTGGTTTTCAATTTTATCTCCTCTATTGACTTTTTAGTTTTTCCACTTTGTGTTATTAGTGTTGCTCTAGTGATGTAGTTTTAAGCTTCCCTTCAAATACTATTATACTATTTCACAATGTAGGGATTTTACAACAGTATAAACCCTTCCTTTGCTACATATGCTGCAAAACCCACAATACATTATTATAAAGTATTATTTTTTAGTTGTAATAGTTCATAGTCTTTCAAAGAAATTTAAATATCTTTATATATATATATATAATATTACATATATGTGTTTTACATGTATGTGTATATTACTATATATTTACCCTTTCTACTGATCTTCATTCCTTTCTTAAGGAATAAAGATCCTTTCTTAAGGATATCCTGAATTTCACTTACTATCTTTTTCCTTTAGGCCAGAGAACTTATAATAGTACAGGTTTCCTGGGGACAAATTATGTTATTTTTTTTGTTAGTTTAAAAATGTCTTTATTTTACCTTTATATGGGGAGATATTTTCACCAAGTATAGACTCCTAGGTTCATATTTTATTTTCTTTCACCACTATGAAGATTTTATTGTATTATTGTATTGTATTATTGTATTGATGTGTCTGAGAAGGAGCCCTTCTGCTATCTTTAATGTGCCTTCTTTCCCTCTAACTGTTTTTAAGATTTGCATTTCATCTTTAGTTTTTAGCAATCTGATGTGATGATGTGCCTAGTATTTTTTTTTTAATTTATCCAACTTGAGGTGTTTGATGAGATTCTTGGATTTGTGGGTTGATTTATTTCAATTACTTTTTAAAAGTCATCAGCCATTTATTCTGACATATTTCTTCTAATCCATTTTCTCTCTCCTCTCCATTTGATATTTCCCCACAGATCACATATTCTCTTATCTCTTGTTTTTATTCTTTTTTTTATTTTGGATATATTCTATTGATCAATATTGAAGTGTATTGATTCATTATTCTGCCGTACTCAATCTGTTGTTAAATCCAACAGGTGAATTCATTTTTGACCACTGATTTTTTTTTTTAATTTATATAATTCCATTTGACTCTTTTGTATATTCTCAATATTTTGCCTTGGATGTTATTCACCATTTCCAATAGATACTAGCTATGGTATGAATGTGTGTATCTCCTAAAATTCCTAACTTGAAACCTATGTCAATATAAGGGTATTTGGAAGTGTAGGCTTTGGGGAGAGATAGGTCATAGCCCTCATGAATAGTGCCCTTATAAAAGAGACTCCAACAGGCCTCCCTTGTCTGTTCCCTCTGCCTTGTCTGAGGTGACAGCAAGAAGCTGCCAACTATGAACTAGGAAGTGGGCTTGCACCAGACACTGAATCTTCTGGTGCTTTTATCTTAGATTTTCCAGAATTCAGAACTATGAGAATTAGATTTCTGTTGTTTGTAAGGTATCAGTTTATGGTATTTTTCTTGTAGAAGCCCAAGTGGACTAAGACAATATGTTAGTTTCTTTATCATATAACTTGATATCATCTAGAATTGTATCATCAAGCCATTTATGTTTCTTCTATCAACTATTTCTTTTTTTGACTATTAGTCAATTTTTGCTGTTATTGTTGTTGTTACTATTTCATGTGACTTGCAATTTTTTTTTCTGCCAGACATTTTGTATTAAATAATAATAGGGACTGAATTATACAGTATTGACCTCCAGGAAATATTGTATGGCATTTTCTTTCAGGCTGCTAGAACTGGAGGGTAAGTCAATCTGAAATGTAGTTAAACTGTTTATAGGCCTTGTTGCAGATTTAGTTCACCAATGACTTAACAAAGTTTGAGATTATGATCAGGGCTTTTCCTTCTGTAGAAAAGGGTTCTGGTGAGGCTCCTTAGTGCTTTATAGGTAATTTACTAGTCAAACCATATAAAACTATATCATATCTCTCTTTCCCTCACAGATTAGATGTCAGCTTTCTGGGCCATTGAGGAGTGATCTTTGCTCTCCAGTCCTGCCTCCACATTTCTCTGGCTTGGAACATCACTATTTGCCCTGTTACAATGCCATGTTCTCTCCAACACTAAGGGTGGCTGCTATATAGTCCTAGAATGCTTCAGATTGAATGGATTCTCTTTGTTCTCCTGTTAGCCTCTGGCAATTGAAAGGTTGGAGAGTCTCAAAAGGGTTGTGTTTTTTTGTTTTTGTTTTTTTTTCAGATGGAGCTCTTTTAATATGACTGACAGTGTAGTAAGTACGTTACCTAAACTATTTTCCTTGATTATTAGTAAAAGCTTATGAGCAGTTATTAGTAAAATCTTACAGGTAAATAACTAGGAAAAGTTTGGAGAAATTAAAATAAGAAGAATAAAATTATGATAAAGGAAAAAGAAGAAATAGGAGGAAGAGGAAGGCAAAGTCTGTAAAACAGAAAAGGTTTAGAAGCATATCTATTGAAGCAAAGTTAATAGTGGCATGTTTTGTTTTAATTGGCTTATTCACTTGTAAGACATAGGCACATGGATGACTATTTGTGGTATCTTTTTGTTCCTCACCAGGCTGTGCATTTGTTAAGAACAGATACTGTGCCTTATTCACCATATAGTCTCAGGAACGTGCAAAGGGCTCAGCACATATTAAGTATTTATAAACATTCATTGTTACTCCATTCATTGATTCATTCATAACATATTTTTTGAGGATTTCCTATGTGCCAAGCACTCTTCTAAAATCTAGGAATACATTAGAGAACACATAGACAAAATCTATACCACTGTAAACTTTTAAAAAAGAGAGCAAAAACAGGAAACATAAAATGAGTTAATTATATAGTATTCTAGAAGATGATAAGTACTATAAAGAGAAAAATAGAACAGATAATGGGTGACTTGGAAAGTGTACTAGGAAAAATGGGTTTTAATTTTAGAGTGCAATCAAGAAAGGCATCATTGAGAAGGTGGTATTTCAACAAAGACCTGAAGTAGATTAGAGAGAAAGCTGTGCAAGATGAGAAAACCTTAAATTTTCACCTTCTTGAGTGACTGAGAAACTGCAGAGGGACAAAGTATGACTGCATTGGGGTAAGAAGGGGAGAGTAGCATGGGATGAGAGAAGGCAGTTAAGGGTAAGTCAGACTATATTGGACCTATTAGGCCATTTTAAACCTTTCCACTTTAAGTGAAATGAGGAAACCTTCAGTCTTAAGCAGAGGGGCAATAAATACTATATGTATCCTGTTTTAAAAGTTTTACATTTTCTCAGATGATATAGCTAATGAAATAGAGCTTTATTGTCCTATAATTTTGTTTTCCACATAATCTATTTCAGGTTCCCTGTATAAGTCTGTGATATAGAAACAAGCATTGTTTTCAACTCACAGTCATGTATAACTCATTGGGGAAAAGTGAATTGGGTACTAAATGTCTACATACTCTGTGTTCAAGAGATGCAAGCCCCAACTTCCCAGATTCTAAAGTTCTTCCACATTTAAAGAAAGGACAAAGCTAACCTGTCATCTTTTTATAGGAAAGAAATTGATGTTTGAGACACAAAGTTGAGATTTTGACATTAAGTCCATATTTTTCACCATTATAACATGTTGCGTCTTCACAGCTTTGTAAAAGAAGAAAATGATGACTTAGATCTATTATGAACAAACATTATTTGTACAGGGGCATATTGTAAATATTTGGGGCTTTGTGGTCCATGAAGTATCATCATAGCCACTATGAGTTGTAGCACAGAAGCAACCATAGACAACAGATGAAAGGATGGGTACAGCTTCCGTAACTCTTAATTTACACAACCAGGCAGTATGGCAACTCAAATATGGTTGGTGGGCCATAGTTTGCAAAATTTTGATTTAGATTATGTTGTTGAGAGCAAAGGGGAGATTATAAAACACAGTTTCCAGAATTTATGCTGATTGTTTTAAGCTCAGTAGTTCCTGGGTGACATTGAACTGGAGAAAAACTATGCAAATAAGAACATGAATATAACTAGCTTTCAACAGCACTATGTTCCTACATATAGCTCTTCTGCTGTCTGACCAAGAATACCTTTGGGAGGAATTACAAGCTAGTCTTTCTTCACAAAAAAGTAGTTGGAAGATATAGCATAGATAGATAAAATGACTTATTTGTTTTTAAGAAATGTGTAAATGATTTGCTAAATTCCCAAGGCATTCACAGTTTGGAAATGTATACTGGAGGAAGAAATAAACATTTATAAAATTTTGAAAGTAAGTTTTTAAATGTTGGTATTTCTTAGATTACTACAACGAATGGCTGACATTAATATAGCATATTTATTTTCCCATTCTTTCTTGGATTTGTGAAATATGTATGTATATATATATATGATATATTTGACATAATTCCATATACAACATATGTGTTTTTCCCTCCCTCCACTTCCTAGTAGGAAAGTGAGTCACAAAAAGGATTAATAAATGCCTGAGAAAGAAGTCAATGACAGGCATGAGCAGTGAATTCTGATCTCTTGGCACCCAGATTAAAGCTATTTACATTTTCTCTAAATCAATACATCTGTAACCTCAGGTGAGTCTCCAAAGCAAACAGACAAAAATCCCAGGGTATGTTAGCTTCAGACAAGAATGATAATTTGCACATGTACATTTCAAATGAGGACATATCTACCATTTTCTAAAGCTGAAAGCCTACCTTAGTAAAATTCACATTTAGTACAGCTGTTTCACACACCTAATTATTTTTGGTTAGAGTAATTAGGCAGTAAACAAGTTTTTTGGATCTTTTCCTTGGCAAAATAACTTTAATAATGAAGAGTGTCACTAAAGGAGCTAACTAAAAGTCCCTAGTGGCCTTCTAAACCACTTCCAAATGTAGGTAGTATATTTCTAGTTATTACTTACATTTTCATTGATAATCACAGACAAAATGGCATAAGACAGTTATTTATTTATTTATTTATTTATTTATTATTTATTTAAAGTTTATTTATTCAGTTTGAGAGAGAGAGAGGGAAAGAGAAAGACTCCAAAGCAGGCTCCATCCACAGTGCCAGCACAGAGCTGGCTATGGGGCTTGGAGACTGTGACCTGAACTGAAATCAAGAGTCAGATGCTTAACCGACTGAGCCACCCAGATACCTCAAAAGTCAGTCATTTAGACATATCCATTGGCTAGTGGAGACTAGCCAAGAGTTTATTTGAGTCAAGGTACATTATCTATAATTACATTATGCTATGCATAAGTGTATGGTATTTCTGAAGGCTTGAACTGCAAGAAAAAGTTGGCCTCTTACATGTTAACCTGATAATTAAAAGCAACATATATTCCTTACTATATGTTATCTCAGGCACATGGACTGTTGATTCAGGGTTTTCATATCAAATATATTTTGTTTAGGTAAAACAACCCTTGTTAATATAAAATTCAGATTTAAAAATAACTAGGAACATTTAAGTTTTCTTTTTTCTTAAATAAGTGGACCTACAAATTTGCTTTGAAAAAGGGTTGAAAATCCTTAGCTTACATCTCACCTGTAATGAAGAGAATAGAGGAAACGGAGAAGCTGTAGGAGGACTTTGGGGCAGTTTTGAGAACTATGTGTTGAATTCCATTTGTTAGAAAAATGTTACCTATTTCAAAAGAGGTATGTGTATTACCTTAATAAATAAGCCCTACTATTCTTATGGTCTAGGTACTAAAGAAGTGTCAAAGTATTTGATATTATAATGCTGAATATTAACAGTTATTCAACAAATTTTATTGCTCAGTCATATAATCATTTGAATATACATAACACACACACTTCTTTGGTATATCTTTACCTCACATGCTATTGCATATTTACAGCTTAACTAAAGAGAAATTCTGTTTATATGTTGTAGCCATGGGGGGAAGCTTGCATGATACATGGAAAATATATAATACCTTCCACTAGAGTGTCCATTTATGATGACGTTCAATCGTAGTATCCATTTGAAGCCCTAACTTTGAGAAAGAAATGAGTTTCCTAATAAAAGATAACTTTAAAATGAGTCTTCTTTTACTGTATAGAATGCTGATCTTGGTAGAAAGATAAGCAGAGAGACATAAGGTGTTGAACAGGTGAGTTTGAAAGATAGAGTTGGAGCTACATACAGTCATTTATGTTAAATAATAAGGCAAGCAGCTAGCATTTTAGAAGCACAGTAGAAGAGACCACAGATAAGTTTCCATGGCAGATTTTGACCAATTTAATATGTAAAAACTGAGAAATTTAGGGTCATAGTATGAAAAACCTAAAATGAGAATCAAGAGTCTTTGTAGGAGGCAATAGCAACTCTAGAAAAATGACGGATTTAGCTGGAATACTGATCCAAACAAAAGTTTGTTAGTGAAAAGAATCTAGAAACATAGTTTGAACTTACTGTATGGTACTTGTGAATCATGTATGCAATCTTACATGATAAAAAGCACATTGTTCTTATTAGAGAATATAGAATCAGTTTTTTAACAAGTCCTTCAGTAGTTTTCATAAAATCCATTGTTAAACAGACTTCTTAGGTCTTGTTAAATATCTCAAACTGTGGAGTTTCTCTTGATAACAAATTTCTGATTACAGTTAAAAAAAGAAAATCAAGTCAAAATGTGTTGATATCTCTCCTTACAGAACTCTGTCATTGAGAGCTTACTTCTCCTTAGACATGCTGCATATACAGTTAGTCTTCTAAGAACAGCTATCATGCACTTATAAGATAATATGGTTTAATTAAATATCTCAAAGAAAATTTTGAGATTGTTTTGGAAAATATAAAACCATTTTGAGCTATTCTATGTAACAGTATTCTCTTTAAAATAAGGAATTTGACTTTTTTTTTTTTAAATTCAATCAAAGTTGGGGCGCCTGGGTGGCTCAGTCAGTTGAGAGTCCTGCTTCGGCTCTGGTCATGATCTTACAGTTTGTGAGTTTGAGCCCCTCATCGGGCTCTGGGCTGATAGCTCAGAACCTGGAGCCTGTTTCAGATTCTGTGTCTCCCTCTCTCTCTTCTCCTCCCCTGCTCGTGCACTCTCTCTCTCTCAAAAATAAATAAATACTAAAAAAAGATTTTAAAAATTCAATCAAAGTTTGAAAACAAAATTTTGATGTGATTCTACAACAGGGATAAATTCCATATTTTCAAAATTTGATTTCTTAAGACTGTTCCCATTACCAATAAAATAAAAAAAAAAGGATATAAATTTCAATAGTACATGAATCTTTTGAGATTTGGAAATATTATTTTTCTTTTTTTTTTTAAATTTACTCATTATGCAGCATAAGCACTTGGAAGTCATTGTAAAGGGGAATCATTAAGATTCTTCTGTGACAAATTTTAAATTTACTGTTTGGGGAAACAGAGATTCAATTTATGTAGGCAGTCGCTCTTTTTCTGATTATTGAAAAAATTCACATTGATCTTGAAACACAGGCATTTTCTTTGGGTACATAATGTATATAGACATCACTCTTAAGTTCTTATGATCTGTTATGCTAAAAAATATCCCTGAAATGTCTGTACACAAACATAGAAAAACATACTTGCTCTATTTTTTGCTTTAATTTCTAATATTTATTTCTCACTCTAACATTAAGCGATATAGTCTCCATTTAAATTAAGAAAAATCAATGACCCTATAAAAGGAAAAATTTATCTCCTAAATAGATGTAATATATTGCTATCCTGTCTGTACCACAACAAAACAAGTTATTATTAGAAAGAACTGGTTTTGATGGAAAATTAAGCTCCTTAACAAAGTGATTCTATGTGAAAGGGCTCAATATGGAATATAGTGGAAAAGAAAGTGCCTTTGAGAGGAAATCAAGAGCCCTGATCTTGTCTGATTTCCTCCCCTCGCTGCCTGAGTGATCACAGGTATTTCAGAATTTGTATTCATAATCCTTCCCATGAACATGAAAGTCATAAGAAGTGATGCTCAGATGCTTAAAAGCATATACTCTTTTGGGAGAAGAACATGATATTCATTCTATTAATGTAATATTTAATACACTAGGAAGGCTTATAATAAAGAATAATAATACCAAAATGTAATAAAATGAAACACAGATTAACAAACAATAAAGACCCAAAGTTAAGCTTCAGAAGAAAGGAACAAATGTTAAAACAAACCAAAATAAAACAAACTATTAACTGTAGTAGAAATGAGAATGAAAAACAGAAAGAAGCACCAGTTAGACTTTTAGTATGAGCTATCTCTCTTACAATATAAATGATAGGAAATAAAAGAAGAACATGTCTATAAAAATAAGCTTTGATATTAGAAAGATACTATTAAAATAAAAAATTCAAGATAAAGTAAAAACATTGATGGAAGACAAGAGAATTAACAACCCAGCACAAAAATCCTATACTTCAATTCAAGGTAACTTACAGAAACACATGATTAAATGCAAGAGTATCTAAAGCCTATAAAGTAAAGTTCAGTCATCTGAAATAATTGTGATTAGTGCAAATAGGAAAGGCCAAATCTGTAAGGAATTCATTTTGGGCTTTAAGGCTAGAGGTACATGAATTTTAATCCCAAATCTGTCATTTCTTTGCTTTCTGATCCTGTTATTTAATCTTTTGAAAGCTCAGATATCTCATTAGAAACAGGCCATTATAGCTCTGTCATAGAATTTTTGAGATAATTAAAGGTGATCATATATGTAAAGCATTTAGCCAAATGCTGGGCAAATAATACCCAATTTTTGGGTGGGGGAGAGGAGATGAATAAATTAGCTGGCAAAGTTTTATTTTAACCAGGATGCTTCTTCAGAATGGATACAAAGTTAACAAAGTCTCTTTTGGTAGAAACACCCTGTCCCCCACCCCCACACCATTCCCAGGTCTCTGTCATGTTTTAAAACCTTGAAAGTTTTAAATTTAAATCTTAAAATATTAAGAACAAAGAGAAGATTTTACAAATTGCCAATAAAGCAGGAGATGCAGCGACAAGTACATCCTGAAACTTCTCCTCCTGCCTTTGGAGAAAATCTACCCAATGTTAAGACAAGAGTAGCCACTGCAAAATACAATGTCCCACCAGACTGATGCTTTCTTTCTGAATTAAATATTAAGACCTAAAAAACATTACATTTTTTCAAATAATCCTGCCATAGCAAAGTTGCACAGAAGTAAAAAATTTGATGTGTCTTAGGACACATAAAAGATGCTTAATAAACATTGACTAAAAAATACAATATTAGGAAAGATCAATGGAATGAAGTAAAAAATATATATGTATATATTAGACCAACATGTGACACATGGAAAAACTGAGGATGGAAATTCATAAAATTTTAGTCTACAGGCTTAAAAAAAGTGAGTAGGAGGGTGCCTGGGTGGCTTAGTCAGTCGGGCAACCGACTTCAGTTCAGGTCATGATCTCATGGTCTGTGGGTTGGAGCCCAACATCCGGCTCTGTGCTGACAGCTCAGAGCCTGGAGCCTGCTTCAGATTCTATGTCTTCCTCTCTCTTCTCCTCCCCCACTTGTGTTGTATCAAAAATAAACAAACATTAGAAAAAAAAAAAGAAAGTGAGTGGGGCAAGAAGAATTTTAACTTAAGACACTTATTCTTAATAAGTTCAAAGTTTATTTAAAAAGAATAAATCATGATGGAAAATAAAGAGTTACTGAGGCTAAACATTTACCTATAAATCTGTATTCCATTTCATTAGCAAACTATGAAAAGTAAATCTCAGCTTAATTATTATAAAAACATGGCATAAAAGTTATAGATTAGATTACAAATACATTTTAAAGGAATAAGAACTCAGTATTCACTAGAAAATATATGTAAATTAAGAGAACATAACCTCATAGGATAAAAATTAAATGACACAAACAAAAATTATAATACTTAGAACAATTGTTTTCAACTATCTTTTAATTAGAAGAGTCCCTGATATATTTATAAAAAATGCAATCTTCATGCCTACAAAAGATGCACTTAAAAGAAGCCACATAATCTTTCTCAACTATTGGGTCAAAAAGACAATACAGCACACAGTCACATATACCTAGAAACAAATAAACAAACAAATATAAATGCTACATATAAGACAAAGAGAGAGACAGAGACAGATGCATACATAACCACATTTAGATAGATACAGAGAGAAATAATGTATCCTGGAAATATAAAGGCAATATATTCAATGTCATAGCTTTCCGAGATCAATTAGACAAATGTCACAGCTTACATATAGCTTTAAAATACAGTTTAGAGGCAAACAAGTATCACAGATTGAGCTATGTTTACAAGTTTAGAAGTGAAGCAAAGTGCCAAAAGAAAACAGCAACCATTTACTGCTGTGACCTATTCTTCTCCTCCTTAACTGCCATGGACATAGTTCAATTTTTGAACTTCTTTTGCATTAACCCTATCTCTAAAGAAAACTTTGAACCCCCCAGAGTTCCAGGAACTACAGCAAATTAGAGTGAGTGTATAGAGATTCTCTACTTCACTTTGCTTTCTCTTTATTCATTATTGAATATGAAGTCCTTAGGTATATGAAAGACAACATCTATCTCCTTTTCAAAGAAATACAGAGAGAGTATTTTTAGGAGTTTTGTCACAGGGGCAGAGGTTTAGTCTCTAGGCAGGGGTGAAGTCAGTGGGGTCTGAAATAGATAGGAAAGACCTCATGACACTATCTTGAGGCGGCCATTATTGGAAAGCTGTGCAAAAAACAGTTAACTAAGATGCATAACTCATACTACAAGGTACAGAGATTTGAGCTTCATCAAGGGTTATTCCTGCAAAGAAAATTAGTTTACATTGCATTTTTCCATTTGATACATAATTTGCCACCTTTTGTAGAAAGACAATGGTAAGTTGATAGGTTCTTGTTATTATTGTTTATTTAGTGTAGCTTTCTTTTAGAGATCAAGTTATTCTCTGATTCATGTAATTTCTAAAATTCCTTGGCAGGGGGCGGGGCGGGAGGGGGTTGCGGCGCCAGGGTGTCTCAGTCAGTTAAGCATCTGAATTTTGATTTCTGCTCAGGTCATGATCTCACAGTTTGTGAGACTGAGCAGTCCCGTGGTCAGGCTCCGCATGGAGCCTGCCTGGGTTTCTCTCTGTCCTCTATCTCTGCCCCTCCTCCCTGCTTGAGTGCATGCTCCCTCTCTCTCAAATTAAATTCCTTAAGGAGATTGGTGGATATGAGTTAAATATTTTTATTTTAACCTTTTATGTAACTTTATCAATAGAGTAGGCTCTCAGAGCTAAAGTACCAGAAATACCATTTCAATATTAACATATTGCTGAATTCTAGATGCTTAGTTGACCTAATTTATATCCATCCAACTTTTTAAAATTATGTTATTGTAACATATCTCACTTTTGTGTGCACAACTTAATTTTCCCAAGCATTAAAGTAATATATGATCATTGCATAAAATTTGGAAAACAGTAAACCCTATAAAGTAAAAACAAACCTTATAAAGTAAAAATATCAAAACAATACCTATGTATAGAGAGATTGATGGACATGATGAAAAGTTATAAGTAGGACATAAAATATCAATTAAATTATACCATAAATAAATGCAATTTTTATCAAGTTTTTAAAAATTAAGGTTGTATTTTGTCTGTGTTTCCATGTTATTAAATATTCTACTTCATCATATAGTCATTCTGTTAATTATTTAACCAGATTTTAATTGTTTGGTACTGGTAATATTTTGTAATTATTTATTATAAATGATGATTCGTGTCTAGAAGAGAATTACTGAGTCAAATGCTTTGTTCATTTGTATTTCTTAATAATTAACCAGTGGCCTAAAATAGTGAGGCAAAAATAAGTTTTAGAGTTGCATACATTTGGATTCAAAACCTGGAAATTCTGTTTTAAGCTTTCTGCCTCCATAAACACACACACACACACACACACACACCTTTAAAATTAAGATGTTAAATTTGTAAATAAGGGTGTCAGAAAGATTTAATTAAATAATATGTTGAATTTACATATTTAAAGGACCTAGTGAGAACCTGGCACATAACATACCCCCAATGGTAAATATTTTAATCCCATAAGATTATTTATCTTTTAGCCATAATATTTATTGTAAATATTTCTTTTTAAAAAATTATTTCAATTTATTTTTATTCATAGTAATTTCAACATCAAGAAATTTATATTATGTAATAAAATCTACTTTTTAAAATATTATATCCATATTCTTTTAAGCTTAAGAAGTTATTCTCTGAACTAAGGAAATGAATCACCTATATATTTTTCTGATGTGTGCCATTATATATATATTTTTTTCCCAAGGAAAAGTATAAAGAAAGGTGATAATGAGTGGAGAACTGGGTGATGTGCTTTCCCAAGTATTCCCTTATTTAATAATAACTACACTCTCTATTGTATTCTCTATTTGAGTTAAAGAAGTTAGATGTCTGAGCAAAGGAAAATTGAACCTCATAGGAACAGACTCACACTAGATCAAGCTTATTATTTTTGCACAGTGTTTTAGGATTCCTGGTGATAGCCTGACCTTCACATCTATTTTAGATAAGGAGCTGTCTGTCAGCACAGAAGCAGATATTAAAGAGGGATATTGATCGCTTTTCTTTTACCATGTGCTAAACACTGAATCTGGTCTAGCTTTCCCAATTTAGTGACTGCTAACCAAGTCTAAACAAAATATGACACGTGATGCATTTTTGGAAAAAAAGCAACTTAAGGGAAAGTAGACAAATATTCTTAAGAATTAGAAGGTTTAAAAAAATTGTCTATAGAAAATAAATAAAAATGCTGTGAAGATCAAGGGGAATTGAAGGCAGGGCAAAATCCACAAGAAATAAAAGTCTATACTGACTTCAGAGATGTAAAATAATATGGCTAGAATCGGAAAATAGAAGAAGAAAAGAACCTAAAATCTAACAAGTAAATTGAAATGCATTTCTGCAGAAAAGACTTGCTGTAGCAGAAAGTTTACTCAGTAATGTGGAGGACAAGTTTGAGAAACTTATCATGAATGCAAATATAATAAAGATTTTGTCAGGGCGCCTGGGTGGCTCAGTCTGTTAAGAGTCTGACTTCGGCTCAGGTCATGATCTCACAGTTTGTGGGTTTGACCCCTGCATCGGGCTCTGCACTGACAGCTTGGAACCTGAAGCTGCTTCAGATTCTCTGCCCTGTCTCCCTGTCTCTCTGCCCCTCCTTTGCTCACACTCTGTCTCTGTCTCTCTCTCAAAAATAAATACACATTAAAAAATTTTTTATAAATAAATATTTTGTCTAGGTGACACTAGTTTTTAATTTACTGTTGAGAGTAATATAAAATAATTTAATTATGTACAGAATAATCAAATATTCAAGAAAAGAAAAACATTTCAGAAGTGAAGAAATATTAAATATGAAAACTTATAATGTATAGAGGCAGATAAATTAGTTTACAGAAAAAGTAACAAAAATAAAACTGGTGTGACATTTCTTCTCTCCAAATATACATCACAGAAGCCAATAAAATTCTGGATAACAATTAATCTCATCCTACGATAGTGATCCTCATTAATCCTTTATTCACATGAATATAATATTTTTATAATCACATAAGAAATAGTAATTGTGTCACTCTTTTATCCTTCCCAAGAATATTATGCGAGTATCCTTACCAAGTACAACACTTGACTGATGTTCACAGTCAACTGAGAGGTAAATCAAAATCAAGAATTTAGACATGGTAATGTCATACCTTAGATGTCTGAGGATGAACACTGAAACCAACAAGCTAAATTAAGTATAAATAATGTTAAAATTATGAATATAAACTTGGCAATGAAAGCTCAAAACCATTCTAAAGCATATTTTATATGGTAATAGTTAAAACATAAAATACAATTTCGACCTGAAATATTATGATTTATTATGTGAGAGATTATGGAACGTAAACATTTGCTTTATAATTTTTCTCTATATTTGTTTTTTAACAATGTATACATATATAATTTTTAATTAAAAATATATGTAAACATTAAATGGTAAGGAAAAGGATTTCTCACAAATTGGTAATTAGGCTCTTTGGAAAATTAGCTACTGTATTAACTAAATCACAAGATTCAGGTAGATTCTAATTTTATGCCAAATCAAAGTAAAATATATAGATTGGTATTTAATAAATCACTGAAGAAGTAAACTGAGAAAAAAATAGCAGACGTTAGAAAATATTTATAGATTTAATCCCACTAAAGATGTAAAAATTCATAGCACAAGAATAATTAAAAATGGAAATCACACATGGAATAAAGTATTTCCAATAAACAATAAATGTGTAGCATCCTCAAACAGATAAAGTGCTTGGAAATCAGTAATAATAAGAATTATGTCTTCACAAGTATGTAGTCAAAAAATTATGTGTTACCAATTCCAGAATAAGTACAGTTGGAAGATAAACTGAATAAAATCACCTTTTCTATGGAAGTAGTCAAAAGACCTAATTTGGCAGTTACATAACTTTTTTTTTTTTTTTTTTGAGAGACAGAGACGGAGCATGAGAGCGGCGGAAGGGCCGAGAGAGAGAGAGAGAGAGAGAGAGAGAGAGAGAGAGAGAGAGAGTGGAGAGAGAATCACAGGCAGGCTCTGCACTGTAGCGCCGAGCTCCACATGGGACTCAAATCCACAAAATGCGAAATTTTGATCTGAGCCGAAACCTAGAGGCAGACGCTTAACCAACTCAGCCACCCAGGAGTTCCAGTCACACAACTTTTTAAAAAACATAAATTCAGTGGAAAATAACAATATTTCTACTACTTGGGACTGGCACTAGTGTTGCAAGGACTTTTTGGAAAGGATCTGACGATACACGAGAAAGGCCATTATAAGTATCTATATCTTTTGATGTTGTCATTTCAGCATTAAGAATTTGTCCAAAAGAGGGAACTAAAAAATATGGCTTATGCATGTGAGCATAAACTTAATATTAATATTAGAGAAACACATGCTACAAAGAGACAAAGTACCCATCAAGAAATGAATGATGACATTTGAAGTTAACAATCCAAACCACGTTTGTTTAGGAAAAATACAACAATGAAAAACATATTTATTGACTTATAAAAATACAGCATGAAATTAAATAAAAACAAAGCAAGAAGTATTCTGTTATACTCAGTCTAATAACTTTAGATAGATATAGCTATAGAGCAGCAAAGGAAATACAGAGAACCAAAGAAAGAGCACTGAAAAAAAATGCACCAAAATAGCGACAAAGACTTTCATTCAAGGGTGGAATAAGACAGGGCTTTAATTTCTGCAGTGTATTTTTATGTATTTACAAATATATATTATAACACATACAATACAAAAATATATTTGTAAATATAAAAATGAATACTATATAATTTTGGTTGTATATATTTACCATTTTATATTTTTTACTATTATATTATACATTTATTAAATAATATATATAAAACTGAGACTTGGATTGAGTCCTAGCTCTGTTACTTAGTAGCTCTTTCATTTTGCACAAATGACTAAAATTTTATCTGAGTTTCAGTTTCTTCCACTCTAATATGGGAATAATACAAGGTCATAGGGTTGGTGTAATGATTAAATGGTTAAATGAAATGAAAGTTACCTATACCATTCACCAAGAGTTTTATTATAAATGGTATTTAGACCACATAAAAGTTTAATCTAAAATTGACTTATCACACTGAGTTTAGGGATACTATTTTGAATCATTGTGTACATAAATATCTATATATTGTTGTGTGTGTCTTTTCAAATATATACACATATACCCGTATGTATGAATAATGGAGGTAAAGACAAATTCTCTTTCGTAATTCTCCTTCAGTTTGATATCTAAACACTTAAGAATTTCAGTTTTCAACTATGAAATTGAGTGATAGAGGTTAGGACTCTAGAATGCCAATGCTCTCAAAAATTTCCCAAGTACCTAATGGGCCATAATGCAAATGTTTCTGATTATTGAATATCCCATTAGATGTGTTGTTGCCTTTTCCAAGGGTTTGCAGACCCATGCTTGCAGCTCCGCCTGCTTCCTCTCCAGCAGCCCATACTTTTATTGGGCCAAGTCTACACTACCCTCTTTTGCATTCTCATTACCAATCCTAGGAAGAATTGAATTGGTTTTCAACTTCTTTATTTGACAGACAGCCTAGTTGATTGAATAAGTAGGTGGGGATGTATATGCTTTTTCTTCTAGCCTTTGATTTTTCTTTTATTGTTTCATAAAACTTTCTGTTTTTCGGTTGTTTGTGTCTCCAATTAGTGAAGATGTTTGATGTCTGACTCCCTAGTACACTCAGTGGGTGTTAACTTTACTGCCTCTTTAGGTCCATATTATGCTAAATTTGTATCAGAGTATGGAATTCAATATGACTACAATATAATTGCATGGTTAATTGCAAGTAAAACCTCCTCTAAAATTAATATTTAAAGTGGAATTGCAGTCAAAAGCAGAATGAATGAGGAGGTATTGTTACAGCAGAGCGCCCTGAGGGAGATTAGCGTAATTCAGAGAAATTTGGGATGTAAATAAGAAAGTGATCTCAAATAAATAGATCCCAAAGTAGAGAAGGGCACCTCTACTTCCAGAAACTGTATTTCAGGTGGGTCAAATAATCAATCCCTTGTTTTGCCTCTTCTGCATTTGGCTGGATGATCTCTTTTGAGACAGAAAAACAAGCCTTCTTTTAAGATCTTTCTTTTCCTTTTTCAAGGGCTCACTATAACCACTTTTTCTTCCGCCTTGAGCATCTTTGGTCTCACAAGACTTTTCTTTCCATGTTTGCTAGATGTGAGAACTAAGCTCATACACTTTCCTATTTACGATTTAACATTAAATTCTTAGCAAGCGTTTTAGTTTATCTTCTACCTCAGATAATTGAATAAGTAGAGATATAAATTACAAATGAACAATGTTTTTGTGGCTGCCTCTTACTGTACTTTGTTGATCTAATGCAATCTAAGGTGAGATTTTATGCAGGGAAGAAATCGTACAGCACTGCACTTGACTTTGGAATATTTAAGCATTCTTTCTATACTAATCAACAATCACTTCATTTCAAATGCTGTTCAGACTACATAGGATTTTAATGCAAATTTTTAACTTCTAAAAAGAGATGGAGTTTTTTTTTTTTGAAATATCCTCCTTTTCCCTCTCTTTTTAAAAAAGGGACCGCAAAGTCATTACTATGAAGGCTTTATTTTCAATCTATGAGAAGTATATTAAAAATGTTCCAAATACAAAATACAGTCAAGAGTTAGTTCCAAATTGTTCCTAAACTTTAGAAATTCAAATGTCTTTTTGTGTTCAGAAGAGGTGATTTTATATTTTAAACACACTCTTCAATAGGCATCTGTTATAAAATGTGCCCTAGCTGGGGCACCTGGGTGGCTCAGTCGGTTAAGTGTCGAACTTTAGCTCAGGTCGTGATCTCGAGGTGTGTGAGTTTGAGCCCCACGTCAGGCTCTGTGCTGACAGTTCAGAGCCTGGAGCCTGTTTCAGAGTCTGTGTCTCCCTGTCTCTCTGCCCATCCCCACTCATGCTCTGATAGAGTGAATAATTTGCCTTCTTGATGATAAGAATATGAACTTTTTCAAGTTTTGAGTATTTATGCTAGTGATTCTAACAATCATAGTCCATGTTTTCCATAACTTCTCAAGCAGCCTGTGTATTGTGTGTCTAGAACAGGGAGCAATCTGGATGACACGATTTGAAGCATGTTGAAAGAAAACTTGACTGTAAAGTAACACGATTATTTGTCCATGAAATTATAAACTTCAGTGCTGAAAGATACCTTAGTGTAAAAATCAGACCTTTTTTTTTTTTTTTTTTTTTTTTTTAAATTTGAGACAGAGAGAGAGCACACTTAGCATGGAGCCTGATGTAGGGCTTGATCCCATGACCCTGGGATCATGACCTAAGCTGAAATCAAGAGTCAGATGCTCAACTGACTGAGCCACCCAGGTGCCCCCAAATCAGACATTTTGTTAAATGAAGCAAAGGGAAGGCAATATTTTGCCCATAATAACATAACATTAATAATATTATATATTTATTTTTTCATTATGAAATTGCTTCTGTAGAATTCTGTTATAAAATTATAAAATCCAAGTTTATCTGGAGAAGCAGGACTCATATCAAAAACACCCACATACACACACATTTTTCTTTTTCTTTTTTCTTCTTTTTAAAAACCCAGGTCATAGAATTACATTAATCATATTTTGTTATTCACAGCTTACTGAAATTTTGGTATATATACGGCCCTCTCATCATATTTTTAAAAATATTTATTAGTAATATAGGGGCACCTGAGTGGCTCAGTCGGTTTGGCATCTGACTTCAGTTGACGTCATGATCTCGCAGTTCATGGGATTAAGTCCCACGTAGGGCTCTGTGCTGACAGCTCAGAGCCTAGAGCCCGCTTCTGATTCTGTGTCTCCCTCTTTCTCTGCCCCTCCCCTGATCATGCTCTGTCTCTTTCTCTCTCTCAAAAATAAACAAACATTAAAAAAACTTATAAAAATATTTATTAGTAATATAATTAATACCTCTAATGTATCATGCAATCCAAGAATCTAAGGATTTCTTTTTTAAAGCACTATTTTAATGTTTATTTATTTATTTTGAGACAGAGAGAGGAGCAGAGAAAGAGGAGGGGGAGAGACAGAAGCCCAAGCATGTTCCTCACTGTCTGCGTGGAGCCCGACATGGGGCTTGATCCCACAAACTGCGAAATCATGACCTGAGCCAAAAAACAGTTGGATGGTTAACCGACTGAGCCACCTAACCAGCAACCCCTCAAATATTTCTAAAAATTTACATTTATCTATGTACTTTTCCCCATATCCTCTCTTTGGCTTCTCACTCAGAAGTATCATATATCATGAAGTTTAAGCTTATTATTCCCTTGTTTTTCTTTAATATTTTCTATCACACACATTTAAAGCATTTATAAATGCTTAACAAATATGTTGTGCAGTTTTGCTTATTTTTTAACTTATTCAAAGGGCTATAATTTTATATTAACATCTTAATGTAGAATTCTTTTGTCAGATAATTAACTATAATTTGAAAAGAGGAGATAAGAGCCTGAGGGAATAATAATAAAAGCCCGTTCAACAAACATTTATGGAACAGTTAACATTTGCAGGCATTGGGGATACAAATACATATAAAATACAATTCTTTCTTCAACGAATTTGTGACTTGTGAGCTATGGATATTAATAGATAATTTCAATAAAATGTGAAAGTGCTATAAAAATATTTTTGTACACTAGTGTGGGTATATAGGAGAGATATATTTCAGATTGAAAAAGACAACTGTTTAGTGTTATTGAGGTGGAAGTTGAACAGATGTCACAATATCAAGATATTAGGAAGGACCAAAGTAAATCAGAAAGAATTAAGGCTAATAAATTAGTATGAGCCCTGAGGGGTTAGTGGCGAGATTACAGAAAATGGTAGAACTTACTATCAATACTAACTATACAATGGAAACTATAGATTCTATAAAATGTGGTGACTATTAGAAATAGCAGAAAGCAAGTAAAAGCCAAGCATTAGACAGACAACTACATTGTAAACCTGCATAAGTAATGGTGCTCTTACAAATGAATAAGAGGGGAGTTAGGAGGAGAAAGATTTTTTTCCCTAAATTAAACAGTAATCATGTTATCTAATTACAAATGTAATGTTTTCATTGTAGAATATTTGTAACAGGTGTGTAGCAGAGCAATCTGGCATGATTTATTCAATTTTAGTATACACATGTCTCATGACCTGTGAATATGTGTGTGTGTGTGTGTGTGTGTACCCACACAAGTTTATTAGTGGGGATGCTCAAGGAACTTACTGCAGCATTATTTGTGGTGGGGGAAGGCAGAATGGGAGGCATAAGCTGAGTCCATAAATAAAGTATGCATACAATGAAATCTTAGCCTACAAAGAAAGGCAGATTTTTTTTTTTAATATATGTCCCATATTGTGGTCTGGTATTCTTTATTCTTATCACAAAACTGGCCAGATGTGACTGAATTGTCTAATCCATGACTTTCACTCATGTGGCCACTGTGCTCCAAAATATCATTATGACAGAGTTTCCCTGCCATTTGATGTTAGGTGTAACATGGATGTAATTTGTCTGGAAGCTTCAATGACTACTAGAGTGGGTCCTGGCCTACCCACCCCCCAATTTCGCATAACCCAAATAGTTCACAGGCAACAATCTGCCTTTTTCTCTGAACTCCCATCAGCTGCCTGGTGTCTGGTTCTCATAAAATTATCTTGACATTCACAAAGCAAATGTCCTTTTGGTTTTGACTGCAGGGTGAGGTGACCCACCAGATGTGGTATTCTGGTGCAGTTTGAAGGAAGCATACGATGTTTACATTAACCTTTTCAGGCCCTTTCCCATGTGGGGTTAGCAGCATGGCAGTTAAATAAAGATGCTTAGTCATCCAGAATCCTGTAAGCACTTGACACCATGTCAAGTAATCTGCTTTACCCCATGTGATTTGGCCATCCTGGACATGGGAGAAAAGCAGACTGCTAATAAGAACCCAATGGTTTTCGAGAACCTGTCTATGTTGCGACGTTACTCTATTTTCTTTTCCCTTTGGTATTATTCATTTATCAAACCTCATTATGAAGTGACTGGCTACTAATAGGAGAGGGATGAAAATTTCATCCTGATTTTATGAATTTCTGGACTGCAAACAGATTTCTCAATTATTTGATTTATTTCTTGGATTATGATCTTACAGACAGAGCATTACAGACAGGGCAGACTAGTAAACAATGTCCCTTCAAATTGTTGAAGAATTCACCAAGGAAAAATTATACTAACAGGAGAGCTCTCTTTTAACCTGATTTATGTTTTACTATAAGTGGTAAACTATTTAAATCTGCCCTTATTTGTCGCCTATTCCAATAAAATACTTATAGACATGACTATATTTAAAACTTTATGCATTTATTTCCCTAAGAAATGAAAGACAAATGTAAACACCTGCCTTTTCTTGGTTTAAGCTTCTGACTTAAAATAGCATGTGGTTTTATTAAAACTTGTTATTTTTCTCCATATTTCCCTTCTAATATATGAAAAACGAACATAGAAACTATTAGTAGATATAAATGTTCCAAAAGCTTCAAGGCAACACAAATATCATTTTGCGAATGTGAAATTTGTCATGATGCTCAAGTAATGAAAAACCTTCATGAAGATTTTCCTTTGCAAGCACTATGACAGCCAGAAAGTAATAATTCCTATTAATAAGTGATTTAATATGTCTCAACATGTGTCCAGGCCCACAACTATTATATCAATAAACAGAGCTAATCAGTTTAATGTGCTGTATGCAGGGACTAGTAATGCATACAAATGTAAAGATAACAAGGAAAGTAGTCTTTATCTCTTCTACTGTGAGTTTTTTCCCTATACTGACAGGCTTTGAGATAGTCCTGTGTGAATTCTCTTACATTTGTACCTGTCCCAAATGTCTGTCCTCAAGCTTACTCTTATCAGTGGACTATTCTAGAGCTGTTTTTATTCCACTGTAATCTTCTCAGCGAATCTTGCTGCCTGTGCAGTGTCTTACTTTGATTAGGGTATATACTCTACCATTCTTGACAGGAAGACTGAGGGTATAAGAAAGAAGGAAGATGGAGTAGGGGAGGATGAATGAGGCAGGGAATTCACAGAGATTTTCTATGTTCTGTCCTCGGTTGGGAAATAAATACCCACAAGTCAGTATGGTTAAACAATTTATTTCTTAAGCTGGTATTTAAGAACATAACCATGTTGAGTATATGTGCATATGTGTTTTTGTCCATGTGTGGTATGTGTGCTGTAAGTACTGTTATCTACAGACACAGCATGTTGTATGCTAATGCGATCATGAAACCTTTTCAGAATATGGACATTACAAGTGGATGAAAGGACTAAAAAATCATCAACTCTTGATAACTTGTTAACAGTCTTATTTGGGGACAGTGGTAATGATCAAAGATAACTATAATGTATCCAGCATTTCCACTGTGCTACCTGTTTTAGAGACTGTCTCAAACAGTCCTCATAATACCCCTCTTTGGAAAGTACTGTTGTTTGCATCTATTTTACAGATTATTGAAGTACAGGAATACAGGATTTTGTGTTCCCAAACCTGCCTCTTTGTTTCCCTCCAGTCCCCACTCCAACCCCTAGAAGAAAGTCTCTTTGTTGACAGAGTCCAGAGACAAAGGCATCAATAGCAAAATAAACTTCATACTTAAGCTATGGGATCTGGTCCACAGCAGCAACAAAATAGCAACCCTAGTGGGTGCTCTACACTGAAGCAATCAGGTGTTTAAAGTATCCTCCTGCAGGGCACTCCAAGGCTGGACATCTCTCAAGGACAGTGCCCAGTCTTGGTTGGGAAGAAAGTCTGAGGGCAAGACTGGTGGGATGAGGAAAGAAATTCAGAGACAGAAGGAAATCTGGAATGCCCATCCAATAGGAACTCTGCATAGCTGTTAGGAGACTAGGGGGGTATTGGTGAAGACCTCTTTTGCAGTATCTTCTGGCCCCTGGCTGAATATTTAATTCTCTAGGGGTAAAATTATTTTCTTTCTGAATACACATTGTTCCTGCAAGCCTTTCCAGGTGTTGCCAGCATAAAAGAAAGAAATGAAGTAACTTAACCACAATCCTACCGCCTTGGGAAATTTCTAATATGAATCCAGGTCTGTCTGATTCTAAAATCTATGTCTTAAAACCATGCTGCATTGTTCATAAAGTACACAACAGGCAACCTGTGTCTCTACTGATACCTACTTTCATAAACAAGAGATATCGCCTGGCATGTACTAGTTAGGTAAAATGCTTGAGAAATGAGAATATCTCGTAGATACCAGAGGAGCACTTTCAACCTTTTTCAGTTCCCTCAAATCTATTGTGATTTATTCAATGAGGAAATGCCTAAATTGTATCTGTTTATAATCCTGAGTCAGTTTTCCATCAATAACACCACTCCAAAAAAATCAATACTTTTATATTAAATGTACATAGATATCCATATATAGAGAGAAATTGGTAATAAATAGAGAGGTAGATGAAATACAATTGTAAACATTGGCAAATAAGTAGAATCTCAAGCCTTGCCACATAGCAGGAATAGATATTCGTAGTACTTCAACCTAGTCAAACATAGTTTTATTTATTTGAGATGAATTTTAAAATAAATATACTCATATTTTTGAGCCTGGGAATTTTATTTGCTTTAGTACGGGTACCTGAAGGAACTCATTTTTTTTATATAGATTTATCCTGTGAGGGTTTTATAAATATCCCTACTGCTCATTTTTATTGCATGCTTCCTTTCTTTTTACGAAAGTCAAAACCTTTACTATACCTTGACCTGTATACCCTCTACTACATCACCAACAATGAACAAAAGTACAGCTGTATTATAAAACTTATCCTGAGGAAGTAGTCTTAAAATGCAGAGTTCTTATTTTGTATAAATGGCAAGTGACACTTCACCATTTAAATATTATGTTGTCTCCTGGGACGCCTGGGTGGCCCAATTGGTTAAGCGCCGGACTTCAGTTCAGGTCATGATCTCATGGATCGTGGGTTTGAACCTCACGTGGGGCTCAGTGCTGACAGCTCGGAGCCTGGAGCCTGCCTCAGATTCTGTGTCTCCCTCTCTCTTCTCTGCACCTTCTCGGTCACACACTCTCTCTCTCAAAAATAAATGTTAAAAATTTTTTAAAAAAATTTTGTCATCTCTTAATTTTTCGCACAGTGTCTTGATCAAAGTAGGTATTCAATAAATGTTGCATTACATTGAAACCAGGAGTGGGTACCCCCCAAAATAACTGATGGTGAAAGAACTAGACAGCGCAGGTTTCTATGGCAAATGCAACTAAGGTGGCACAACCTAATTTGTGGGTGACGGTCTAGAACACTTAATATAAATTTCGATGCAGTTCTACCCAAGTCATTTGGACACGATTGAACAATAATTTACTGAATGTACTTGAGTGAATACTTCAACTTTAACAAAATGTCGTTTTCTAACATTTATTTATTTATTTATTTATTTATTTATTTATTTATTAACAGAGAGAGAGCACACACATTCATGCACATAAGTAGAGGAGGGACACAGAGAGAGGAAGAGAGAATCCAAGTAGGCTCCACACTCAGCACAGAACCCCATGCAGGGATTCATCTCACGACCATGAGATCATGACCTGAGCTTGTTCTTATATATAAACATGTATGAAACGAGAGACAGATACACTTAGCAGTCTAACAGGACACCCGAGAGAGTTGTGTAGATACTCAAAAATGCAGATGGTAAAAATGAAGATTGCTTCTAAGCTGAATTAAGAAGTAGGCAGAGTCGTATCTCTGAATTCCTGAAATAGCAATAGAAAGACGTATATTTCCTGCTTAGAGAGTTGGAGAGGGTGTGATGAGAGGGAGCAGTTATTAACCTGAAGTCGAGGGTGTGTCTTTTATGTGACTCAGGTTAAGTATTCCCATTCCTATAAAGAATGAGAATGAGAGAAACTTGAAAAACCTTCTCCCCCACTGTGTGGATGAATGCGAGCTATGTATCCGTGCCCACACATTTCTTGTTCTTAGGGGTTGTTTGTCTGCTTCGTTGTAGAAGGAGGAAGACAAATATGAGCTCCATCCAGAGAATGAATTTGCTATAAGAGAATGTGAGAGATGATTTCCTACTGCGCTTGGCTTGGTTGTACAGCAACTGGGGACACGTGATAAAATTAGGAATGTCTGGCCTCAATTTTATTTAAAAGGAATCCACCACCACAGGACTTGGAACTTATTTTCTAGCTTATAACTGCACACACATGCACGCTCTCACACACACATACACACACACACACACACACGTGGATGATGTATTCTTCTTTCTTCCAATTGTCTCATTATTGATATGTCCAGACATGATTTATGCTGCTTTCGTTATAGCTCCAATTAGGCCTGTATTGCTGTAAGTGACCTGGTTTATTGTGTTAGTTTAGGTCCTCACAACACACCCCTATTCTCTAAGTATGCTAAGATAACAGTAGCAAGGGCATTAACAAATGAGCATTTAATACTAGCTGAGATAGAATTGAAATGACTGCTTTGAAATAGGGCTGATTAAATGAGCACCAAAGATAACTTAAAAGCTAACGGATGAGCTTTGTGACTGGTAACACAATTAATGATCTTTTCAAGAACTTGTTATAGCTTTATAATTATTCATAATTCATACAGCTCTCATGTTATGTCACTTTTGTGCCATATACTGTTACTCTATGCAGCATATAAAAATTAGAGATTTTGTGTGACATATTATTATTATTATTATTATTATTATTATTATTCACGCTTTTTTTGTTCTTCTCAATAAAGTAATATTTTGCTATCTAGGTTACTTTAAATACATTACCTCATATAATTCTTTAATTCTGTTGCTGGTGAAATCTAAGACGACTAATAATCTGTCTTCCTGTCTAGAATGTAAGCCCCTTGGTGGCAGGGACCACATTTTAATTTGTCAGAATGCCTTGTACAAATTGATCGCTCAGCTGCTTTTATTGAATTTAATGTTTATTTTTCTTATCTCAGAAAAAAAAACACATTTCTAATTTCATAAGCATAATTATATTTTAAGTTCATTTGCAAAAGATATGTGAGAATTAAGGTGGTGCAGTTGTAGTTGGCTTAGCAATATTTCTGTAGACAATTTCATATCTAGAATTTTGCTAATCTTTAAAAATACATATTTAAATTACCAAGTGATTGACATCCAAATTGAAACAAAGTACCTTGCACTGAAGCAAAGGGGACTATTGAGGTGTGACAATGTTGCTCTTGTTTAAGTAACAGTGCTTGATTAGCTAGCAAAAATATTAGGTATGCTACATTATAAGAATTGAGACTGTTTTGCTAATTAAGAGTTTTAATTAGCAACATTTAATTTCGCTATCACTTAAAGATATCTCAGTTTCAAGGAGTAACATTGTTGCTTAATACCAAATATTTAAAAATGTATTTTACATTCTTAATATCTGTACTTAATATGACCCTAAGGCTTTGGGTGTCTATGGACTCTTGTGAATAATTATCTAATAATATTGATATATAACAATCAGGAGTGGAAATACTAGAGATGAGGAAAAATAAATTGTTCAGGGTTTTGTGTTGACTTCTATCATATTTTTTTCTGTATAAAGAGATGTAAGTGGACATTTTTATAAAGCTAAATATAATTTTCTTCTCAGAGCATTATTTTTGAGAAATGTTTTCTTCTATTACTCTCTGTCTTCCAGGGTTACCATGTTGGTGGTCACCCTTCTGAGAGTGTTGGATTCTCTCATACCATATATGCTTTTCTATTTGAACTTATTTCCTTCTTAGGGAATAGAAGCTGATGTCCTACCTACATAGATTTTAGCTAACAGTGTTTATGCAGGATTTGGGGAATCAGAACCATTTTCCCTCATAATCATAGTCTCCCTCTACCTTCTGAAGGGGACTTTCATTGGGATACTGATGTAAAAAGACAGAGAACAGACAATACCAGTATTTATTACTAGAAATTTCTAGTTGATCTGTGACAAGTGACAACGCTTTGAAAATACATTTAGGTCGCCCTTTAAAAATCATGTTTAGAAATTCAATAAAATTAGGCTGCTACCCACTAAATTTAAGAAAAGTGGAGCTAAAATTTTACATATAGAAATGATTTTTCACATATACAACATTAAATTGGTTCTAATTTAGTAAGTTTTAGATATGAAGTAATGCCTTTCTAGAAAATACTAGAAGCATGTGCCTTAGGCCGAAAGGAAACCAAGTAATCCTGAAGGGTTCAGGTAGTGTCCATAACAGTAATGTGAAACAGACACTTTCCTCAGTTGTGTGACCTTGGTCCTCTCCATTAATCTCTCTGGGCTTCTTTTCCTTCATCTGTGAAATGAAGGGATTGAACTGGATGATTTTAAAATCACTTCCAACATTCATATGTAGTGCCTTTTGTGGATTTTCCATTTATAGAAACTGAGTTTGTACTCAGGAGAGAGGTAATTCCATACAGATTAGGCCTCAGAACGTGCTTTCCCTACCTCTACATCATTTCCGGCAGGGCCCTGAGGAAAAACTGACAGTAGAGGTTATTTTTAAAATATTTCAACCAATGCCTTTTTACTTCTGGCATACTGATAGTTAACTGTAATTTATCAAAGACAAATTGTTTCACTAGCCACAACTGAATTGTGAATCACACATAAACTTTTTCTTGAATGTAGTTTGGTTAAAATTTCCTCCAAGACTCATCATGTAAAAGTTATTAAAAGTCAATATCATGATCCAGAAGAGCAAATCAACGTTTTAGGATGTTTTTTCTTTAAACCCATACTTAACTGTTGAATGAAATAAAATTCAACCTATTAGAATTAGATCAGTTTAGGTTCAATAAGGCCAACGTAAAGATGTATTGAGTAAAGGAGAGGAAAAAAAGTCTCATATCTTAAGGCCTTTAGTCTGACATACAATATGATTTAATGTAACATATTCTAAATAGCCTAAATATGCCCTGTTAAATATGTTTGCATTGGCTTTATGACCTGAAACAAATAAAAACAACACACATAAGTGTGTGTTAGGGTTCTTAGCAATGAATGAGAATATTTCAAAGTTGAAATTTTTAAGTTCATTTATATTCAACTTTTTGCTGTGAATGCTCAAGAAAAGATAATAAGCAACACATTTTTATTTGTGGATGGTACTAACTTGGATGATGTTACATACACAGGGGAGGACAGGGAAATAATTTTAATAAAGAACCTGGAGGCATTAGAAGTGTGGTAAAGAAATGATAAAACCTAGATTTAAGTTGTAAAAATGCAAATCATTACACAAGGGAAGGAAATAACCTAATGCAGCTACTCAGAGGGTGGGACAGACCCAAGAAATCAGTTCAGGGCAAAATAAATCTCTGGGTGACAGTGCAGAGCAAATGAGATATGAACCTGCAATGATAATAGGCAGAAAATGCTCCCTTGCATTTTTGAACCACAAAGAGGCATTGTGGCCTAGGAAGATGGAGGCCATGGCATCTAAATGTTGGATTTGTGTTCTGCTACATATCAAGACCCTTAGCATAAATGCACAGCTGGTCACACCACTGCTTAGGGCTCTGACTTCCAGGAAGCTGCCACAACAGAGTGAAGTTTTGTTAAAGCTCTGTTCAGTGGATGGGGTGCCTGAGTGGCTCAGTCGGTTAAGCGTCCAACTTCAGCTCAGCTCATGATCTCACAGCTTGTGAGTTCAAGCCTCATGTCGGCCTCTGTGCTAATGGCTCAGAGCCTGAAGTCAGATTCAGATTCTGGGTCTCTCTCTCTCTCTCTCTCTGCCTCTCCCCTGCTCATGTTCTGTCTCTCTCTCTCAAAAATAAATAAATATTTAAAAAAAAACCCTCTGTTCAGTGGACTTTTTCTAAATTGATATAGTGCAAAGGAATAGAGCAACAGTGACTGTCCCATGAACAATGTCTGAATCCCAGGCATTAAAGACAAATCCCACACAAATAGCAGATGGACTTCATTCTTATTAAACACAACTCAGCCTTCAAAAACCTCAGGCCACAGAAACAAGCATTTTAAACACATCACGATAACTTCAAAAAGCTAAGCAAGTAAATTGTTATTTGGCTTTCAGTCATTTACCAAGTGGTAACCATTGAGTTCATATTCACAGAATGAATGAATGAATGGATGAATGAATGAATGAATGAATGAAAAAAATAAATAAATGAGTAGGCATTTTTATGTCTATTTCATAGATGAGAAAAGGTAAGGTCCATGAAAGTTAATCAATATTCCTAACCTCCCCCAGGAAATACATTGTAAAGCCAGAATTTCAGTATGCCTCATGCTAACATCCATGATTTTTCCATTATACTAGTTCATTGACTCTGCAAACTCAGCTGGTGCCATCAGTCCTGTAATGGAAACTTATGTCTCCTCATCTGCTTTTGGTGATTTTGTTTGGATTTCTGCTTCACAAGGCCTCTGATTAGGCTTTTCATTGACTTTTAATCAGCTTCTTCTGTTCAGCACATGATAGAAAGCATATCTGAAGTTGTTTCTAAGTTCATATACATAAAGTTTAGAAACCATGGAAATGGTAGATTTTACAAGGAAAAAGTCCCACGTGAACAAACTACAATGTCAATAGATGACACTATTCCATAGGCATTAATCAAGACTTATTTCTCGGTGTTAAGCCCAGTTATCACAGTCATCACAAGGAACACTAGTGAAGCACACCTTGAAAGACTGCTTACATTCCTCAGAGCCTATGGGAAAAGAAAATGCACAGCTTTTTTAAAGATAGTTTTTGTTTCACTTCTCAATTCTTATGTTGTTCTGACAAATAATTTGGTATTTGGGTATACTTTTCTAGGTAAGCCTTTAAGAATGTCTGAGATGAGGGTAGATAGGCAACCGAATGATATTTCCTACTCGATCTTGCCAAATAGCACGACATAGGTACTTTCATTAGGCAGATTGAGTATGAAATGGACATGGTCCAAAGTGAGTAATGTTTTATGGGCTTTTTAATTTTAGAGATTATTTTCAACTGGGGAAGATAAAAATATTAATATGCCAATTTTGCAGAATGAAACTTGTACATGATTATACATGGTGCTAATTAGCTTCAGAATTTATTATTCACCCTCCATAATTTGCTGTATCTGTCAATAGATAACGCTTTGTAGAACCACCAAGTGCTTTAATTATCTTCATGGGCACAACCAATATGAAGCACTTAAAAAAAGAGAAAAACTGGGCTAAAATTTGACCTGAACCTAATAAATATAATTATAATGTAAAAATTAATGCCATAAGCCCAACATGAAAATTAGCCTGTAAAAAGTTACTAAATTCTATTTGGGATTACCTTGCCTTCAAAAAAAGGAGAGAAAATGTCAAACGTATTTTTGCATTGCAAATAATTTTTTTAAAAATCACTGAGGGGCACCTGGGTGGTTCAGTCGGTTGAGCGTTCGACTTCGGCTCAGGTCATGATCTCGCAGTCTGTGAGTTTGAGCCTTGCGTCAGGCTCTGTGCTGACAGCTCAGAGCCTGGAGCCTATTTCAGATTCTGTGTCTCCCTCTCTCTCTGCCCCTCCCCCGCGCATGCTCTCTCTCTGTCAAAAATAAATAAACATTAAAAAAAAATTAAAAAAAATAAAAAAAATAAAAATCACAGAGAAAGTCTTGACCTTTGAAATAGCAACTTTAAACAGGTTTTTTTTTTTTTATTTTTTATGAAAAATAACGATTGGGGCCGTGAACCAATGGGATCAGAGTTTCTGTTCTGATTCCTAATTTCAGAGCAGAATGTATTTAGAAATTACTGAGATATGGTCAGGGTTAAGGTATTGAGTGGCTCTTGCTTTTTTGTGATTTTTTTTTGAGAACATCTTTAATTCAAGGCAGTACCTAGGAAAACAGCTGAAGCTGGATCCAAGCAGACAAGCTAGTGTCCCAGGGGCCTCACTAGAATTACACCATCACCAGCAAATCCACGGGAAGAAAAAATCACCGGGAATCTGAGTATTGTATCTTGTTAAAAAGATCATCAGATAGAAAGGAGCAGGCATTTTTCCTTCTTTGTTCAGTAAATTCCAGTATTCTGGCTTTGTGATCCTTAAATGCACAGTTAAACCAACTTATATATAAACTACAAGAAAACTTGATAATATTGTTCCTTAGCTTTCTCTGATCTAGGGTATTAAACATGTAGGATGGTCAGACATGGAAAGAAGTTATAATAGTAGTGATAGAAAATGAGACTGAGTGGTGGGGAAAAGGCTGAGTCCCACACAGAACAGAGGCTCAGAGTCAGAGTGGGCTAAGTGTGGGGTGCATCTTGATTCTGAATGATAAAAACTGGTATTTGACCTCTGCAGGTCTCCGTTTTCTAAGGTTAAAATTTTACTAGAGCCTAGGGCAAGACTGTGACCAAAATGAGAAGTCAAAGCCTCCAAAATTGAAATTTGGTGGCTGAAGAAGAGTCAGGCAGAGCTTAGCAAATATGTAAGTTCTTAACCTCATGTACTGGGACCTCCTCCTACCCAGTTTGGTTGTAGCAAATTATACAGGATTCAATGGGCAGATAGGTCTGGAAAAATGCTGGCACTGTTCATGTGCTGAGAAAAGTGCAGCAGGAACAAAGGGATTAAATGGATGTGATCTTTGAAGTGTTAAGACAGTTTGAGGCTGGAGAAAATCTAAACCAAAATGCTGAATCTTTGCAAATTATTATCTTTATACATAATAATTAATAAGGACAAGGTATTATATCTGCTAAAGTTCTTGCAATTATTCTGGTCTTTTAATATTGAAAATGTTATGGTCTTTTGAGAATGACAAAAGAATATAAACGGGTTAAATATTATTGATATTAACAAAATTCACATTTTGCTATAATATTAATAAGATTATTGCATAAATTTTAAAGTAAGAGCCTCAACATTGGAAGCAGATCAACAATACATATGCATTGTGTGTGTGTGTGTGTGTGTGTGTGTGTGTGTGTTTGTGTGTGTGTGTATGTGCACGTGAGTGTGGTACTGTTGTTGTTATTAGATTTTTAAGGACAGATGCCTTGCCCCATCTCTGAAGGTACTGATTCTGCCAATGTGGAATGTAACCTAGGTGTAATGATTTTTAAAAATATCTCCTTTTTTGTTAAAAAAATGTTTATTTATTTTGAGAGAGAGAGAGAGTGCAAACACATGCATGAGCAGGGGAGGGGTAGAGAGAGAGGGAGAGAGGATCCCAGGCAGGCTCCATGCTGTCAGAGCCCTACTTGGGGCTCAATCTCAGGAATGATGAGATCATGACCTGAGCTGAAATCAAGAGTCGGACGCTTAATCGACTGAGCCACCCAGGTGCCCCTAAAAATATCTTTATGTTATACTAATATACAGCCAGATTTTATAATTACAACTTAAGAGCCAATAATAGAAGTTAAAAGCATGACCTTCAGAGTAAAATTGGCCCAAATAATAATTCTAGACATGGTAGCCAATTAGTTTACTCAGTCTTAGATTCCTTAATATTAAAATTTGGATGTTAATAGAACCAATATGATAGGATGGTTGTAAGGATGAAAAGAGATGAGGCATGTAAGGTAAAACCAGTCTCTGGTGTAGTAAATGTATTCAATAAATATTTCCAGGATGAATGGACTGTTAATGGATGAATACTTTAGAATAAGGATCAATTTCTAGTGATTAAAGAAGAAACTAATGGGAAATAGAAGTCATGTAACATCAAACTTTTGCAGCAAAACATGTTCTTATTCACATATATTATTATTAAAGTACATTTTTCAAAATAATCTATTTTAAAATGAAATCTAGCACTTAAGTAATAAATTATCCAAATGCTCTTGGAGCTCTTATGTATCTACTCAAATTCAAATTGAGTGAAACAAAATGGACAACAGTATCTAGATAAGGTTCTTCTCTGAGGATCAACATTTGGGCAACTTGCCCATTATATATCTTTTATTTCCTTTTTTTTTTTTTTTTTTTGTGACCCTATCTTACCCAACAAGCACCTGCTGTAAAAACAACAAAAACTACGCTGGGTATTGGCTTTTCATGTCTAAAATTCATTCTTTGTTGGGGGCAGTGTGTGACAAAAAAAAAAGTATGCTATAATTTTTTTTTATATTTAATTTTTAAATTTTGAAATAATTACAAACGCAAGAGGTTTAAAAATAGTATAGAGACGTAATTTGTACCCACTTCACCCAGGTTCCTCCAGTGATAACATTTCACATAACTAGAATACATTGGCAAAACCAGCAAATTTATATCAGCACATTATAATGAATATGACCCAGATCTTAGTTGGACTCTACTTTTTTTTTTAAATGTCTTTGTGTGTAGTTTATGATACTTTATTAAATGTATGGATTCATATAACTACCACCAAAATCAAGTTTCAGAACTCTTTCCTCACCACAAAGGATTTCTGTTGTGTTACACCTTTATAGTTCAAACTGGAATATGTTTTGAGAGTAAAAGGGATCTAATAATGGGTATATCTGTGACTTCACAGTGAAAATTGGTATATATGGTCATCTTGATTTAGCATATATGAATATGACCATAGAAGGAGAGAGAGAGAGAATGAATGAATTATAAGTATCTCACCTGCTGTGTAAGAATTTAGTCTTTAGAAGCAAATTTTATTTTCTTTCTTTGACAGATTTCTAGGGGATTTTCAAGGTAACTTTAAAATATATGAAGTTTTTACCTAACATTCTACTTTTAGAATCTAACCCACACCTAGGCTGGGGGGCCTGGGTGGCGGGGTCAGTTAGGCATCTTACTCTTGATCTCCACTCAGGTCATGATCTCACAGTTTGTGAGTTCAAGTCCCACATCAGTCATTGATGGTGTGGAGCCTGCTTGAGATTCTGTCTCTCCTTCTCTCTGCCCCTCACCCACTTGCACTTTCTTACACATGAAATAAATAAAAATAAACTTATAAAAAATTAAAAAAAAAACTTCACCTAGGCTCTAACTCAATTCTGGGAATATCTGATTGATTCATTTAGGATATAGGCATATCTTCGAGGGCCCTCCTTCCCCTTACACCTTTTCCAACAAGGTATAAGTTTGTGCATATATAGGAAAAATGAGCCAAGTACATGGGTTCTTTGTATTAGAGAGCGTGAAAAGACACAAGACAAGATGGAGTGGTGACATGTTCAGTGTATGACAAGATGTAGCATTGTATAAACTGTTTTCTTGTCTATTTTGAGGCCACAGTCTGATAAATCCAATGAAACCAATGTAGATGTGACTCAGTACTCATTTCATGCCTTTAACATATACATTCAGTGCTATAAATTTCCCACTAATCACTGCTTTTGATGTGTTTTTCATTTTAAAAGTACTTGTATGTTCAAAATATTTTAAAAGTTCTTTGATTCATATGTTTCTGGGAAGTGTTGTTTAATTACCAAATATTTGGAGATCCTAGCTATCTTTATGTCATTGATTTCTAGTTTAATTCCAATGTGGTCTAAGAGCAGACATTGTATGATGTCTAATCTTTTAAATTTATTAAAGTGTGGTTTGGGGCCAGAATGTAGTGTACCCCTGGTGAATATTCTATGTGAGCTTGAGAAGAATGTGTATTCTGCTGTTGTTAGTGTAAGTAGTTCATAGATGTCCATTACATCCTGCTGATCCATGATGTTGCTGAGGTCAACCATATTCATTCTGATTTTATGCCTGCTAGATCTGTCTGATTCTGAGAGGGGCGGTAAAATCTCCAACTATAATAGTGGATTCATCTATTCCTCTTAACCTTCTGATATGGTCCTTCTGGGTCTCTGATTCTTGGAGGTACTCTTAATGTGAGCATGCTATAATTTTTATAAATGCTCCATGTTCTCCAAAATAAGGTCTAATCACAGATTATGGTATATAAAGTTTATGTGTATTTACTAACTCCAAAATATGTTCGAAATTCTTATTTGTCATTGCCTTATCAATCATTCAGTAATTAATAAAGATGTATCAACATTTCTAATTATTATGTTTCTGTCATTTTTTTCTATTTTTAAGCATTATTAAGTGCTTTTATTAAGTAGAGTGCATCATTTATACTTACATTTTAGATTAGGTTCTTAGCAATAAATACACTCTTTGTTCTATGTAGTAACATTAACCAAATTTGGGAATAACCTCAACCTAATACAACACATTTTAAATATTGGCCAAAGTCAATATTATTGGGACCAAACTGGAAGGTGCTGAAATACATTTACAAGTCCTCCTTTTGACAGAGTGTGCTGTATGGAGAAGATAAGTGAAGAAAATTCTCTATAAAACTATCTTTAAAACACCTCATCCACCAATTTAGCAAAATCAAAAGAACTGGAGATGTGTATCATAAGTAATGAGGGAAATCGTCACCCAGCCTCACACAGGCAGTCTCGTGAAGGGCACCAGGAAAAATTTCCTAGAAGGCAGCAAAGATCAATGGTGGCAAAAACACAGTTGGGTGTTCAAACAGAGTCTGAGGATTACAAAATTTCTCACTAACTCATCATGTCACGATATTAGACAAATAACTCTAAAAAAACAAAACAAAACAAAAACACCCATTGGTGCGACAGTTTGTATTGCCAATCTACTGAGACCTGAAATATGGCAATGCAACTTATTCGGAGAAAAACCTTGCAGGAACAGTATTTCTTCACTAAGAAACCCAAGCCTCTAATTTCCTCCTTAATACCTAAAAATTTAATAACTAACTAGTATAAAGAGTCAATCTTTAATATTCAATTTCATTTTGTAAACAGCACTTTCATAGCATGTTCAAATAAATTAAAAAAAAAAGAGTAAACGTGAATTCTGCTTTCATTGTTTCAGAGAAAATAGAAGGCCTAGAGTTAATGTGTTTATAGGTTAACAACAGAAATAACAGTAACAACAATATCACACATTCAAACAAATGAGATCTACATAGTTTTTAGTCAAGCAAGTGGTAGTTATGTCTTCAAAAGACAGATGATTAGCATGCATAGGAAAAAGATTAATTCTGGTGTATAAAGGAACCCGTAATTCACAATTTCAAGGTAATTCAACACAACATGGGATAAGAGATAGAATGAGAGAAGACTTGAAAGAAGACCACACTGACACTTAAAAGAAAGAGTGAGAAAAAAAAGAGTGAAATAGAATGAGAGAGCATCGAGACATTTTACAGATCGGTGAAATAAAATAAAGGAAAAATAACATTGCAATACTTTAGTAATAGAAACAGTAACACAAACCAACAGAGGGAAGACTTGAGAAAATTACTCTTCGTATATTAGAAAAGTTTACAGATATGAAAATGACTGACTGGTGTGCAGACCAAACAATGGAGAGAGCAAACATATAAATAACTGGTATTGCTGGGAAAGAATTCATAGAAAATGGAATTATAAAAAATCAAAGATGACATAATTCTGTCATCTACTTACCTACCTACCTACCTACCTACCTACCTACCTACCTACCATGTTTAGAAATAATGTGAGATATACATTTTTAGACAAAAGGTGAAGCATATAGCAAGAAAATGCAATAAAAATGGCCAGATCCCATTTGTAATAGTAGTAAAAAATAACACATTTAAAAATATATTTCACATGGAATGAAAAGATATACATATATGAATAAACTGCTTTTGAGGGACACTAAGGAAACCAATATATGGAGAAGTATACTTTGCTTTTGCAATAGAAGACCAAGCAGGAAATATTTAAAATTCTTCCTAAATTATTCTGTACATGTAATGCAATCCTCCAAAATTACTAAAATAGTTTTTGAACCTTTACTAATTTATCCTGAAGTTTTCATAAAGATAACAAAATGAAGAAAATTTTAGAAATTTTCTGATATTCTGATATTCTGGAAAAAAGATAAATATGACTAATACAAATTAAGATTAAAACATCTATAAAAATAGTCATTTTAAAAGTAAACACTAGTACATGAATATAGAAATGGTTCCATTAAGCAGACTGTTAGGGGTCATATGTTAGGATTTGATAAATAACAGAAGTGCCAATGTAATCACTGGGGGAAAGAGAAGTTATTCAGTAAGTGATACTGGCCCAGTTGAGTAGGCAGATACATTTAAATTTGTAGGAAAATTATTTAGAACATTTACCATGAAGAATGTTCCATTTCCTTAATATATAAAATGTTAGTGCAAATTAATAAGATATAAATTGGTAAGCTACCAGAAAATGGGCAAAGAATATGACAAATATTTCAAGTAAGCACCATGGGAATTATTTAAACATATGACAAGATAATCACCCCATGTATAATCAGAGAAATAAAATATAAGATAAAACTATCATGAAATTCCATTTTTAACTTTTAATTGACAAAGATTAAACAGTTTGAAAACACTGTGGGTGAAGTTAGGAACACACAAGAAGTTTCAGATATTGCTGACTAGAACTTTTTTCCAGAAAGCAAAGTTCAGAAACACGTTCATGATGTACTCCCTTTTGTATCAATTAAAAACAGATTATTTGCACAGTTATGCTTGCATGTTCATGGCATATCTTTGCAAGGCTACAACAGAGTGACTGCTATTAGCAGAAGCAAGTAGCCTGTAGAAAAAAAAATTGAGTTAAGACTTGGTAACACTTAGATGCCAGAATAAAAGATTATCATGTCTATAAATTCAAAAAGGGAGGAGTAAATAGTTCCATGGATAGCCAAGCGTAATTCATGAGTGAAGGCAAAGAAATGCATCCTGGAGAAAAGCAATATAAAGGGAAATAAACAGCAAGTCTTGGGAAATCTATTTGAAGCTGAAATCCAGCCAATCAAAAACAAATTTAAGAACACTCAATTGAGTATGAACAATTAGAAAGAAAGGCTTAAAAAAGATGAGTGTTCATTCTATCCATGTAAACATAAGGTTAAATATAAATACCTAACGTAAGGGGCACCTGGGGGCTCAGTCAGTTCAGCCTCTGATTCTTGATTTTGGCTCAGGTCATGATCTCATGATTTGTGAGAACAAGCCCTGGGTTGGGCTCTGTGCTGACAGTGCAGAGGCTACGTGGGATTCTCTCTCTCCCTCTCTCTCTCTGCCCCTCCTCTGCTCTCTCTCAATATAAATAAACATTAAAAAAAGTTGAATAACTAAGGTAAATATATGACTCCAAAATGGAGAAGAAAAGTTATCAATTACAGAAATGAAACCATATCTGTTGAATTCTCATAGATACAGAAATTAGTGAACTCAATGTTGCAACTATTTAAATTTCTCTCATTTTTTCTAGTACATTCAGGATACTGACCCAGTGTATTTTAGTTGAATTATTAATACTTTCAGTTAATCTTTACTTCAGTAATTACACTACTTGCATTTTGTATCAATACATTATTTATCCTAGCTTTTATTTTTTTTTATTGTTTTAAAGTTTATTTATTTATTTTGAGAGAGAGAGAGAGAGAGAGAGAGAAAGAGAGACAGAGAGAGAGACAGCATATGCTCATGATCAGGGAAGAGGCAGAGAGAGAGGGAGAGAAAGGATCCCAAGCAGGCTCCACATAATCAGCATGGAGCCTGATGCAGGGCTCAAACTCACAAACCATGAGATCATGACCTGAGCTGAAATAAAAAGTCCTATGTCCAACCAACTGAGCCACCTAGGCACCCCTATATTAGCCTTTACAGTAATTCTTATGTTTAAATAATTTTATTATAATATCTTATGCTCCTTTTTCCATGAGCTACACTATTTCCTAAAGTAATTTTTCAGGTGGAGAACATTAGAGATATTTTATGCACAATTCCTATAAATTTTAAAATGTATTTTGTGCCTTCTCCAAATGTTCCTTTTACCTTATCTTGGCATAGGAATCTGGGGTTACAAAATTTTATTCCTTTAGAACTTCGTCACTGCTATGAGCAGGAAGAAGAATGTTCAGATCACTATCTTAAACTGAAAAGTTGTACTTTAATATTGCATACCAAACAGAATTGGGAGTAGGAGAAATCAAGTGAATGATTCCTGTTCCCTATGACTATCTTTTACCTCAAGCTTTTCCTACCTACAAATGAGCCACTAATAGTGATGCTATCATTAATGAAAATGTGGAAATCAGGTAAGGGAAATCCTTTACTGACCTTTTATCTAGTATACGCTAATCAAAATCAGATCATTCACATTAGGCAAAGGGGGTATTAGCCAGGTTTAATCTCCTTTTAACCATACATCAAAATATTTTATTTGTAAAGATAGGGGGGACTGAATCTAGGTTTAACTGTAATTTTTTTAATGAGGAATTTTTCTTTTTTAAATTTTTAAATATTTTAATCCAAGTTAGTTAACATATAGTGGAATAATGACTACAGAAGTAGAATTTAGTGATTCATCATTTACATATAATACTGAACGTTCATCCCAACAAGTGCCCACCTTAAGTGCTCATCACCCAAATATCCCATCCCCCCACCCAATACCACTCCAGCAACCTTCAGTTTGTTCTCTATATTTGAGAGTCTCTTATGGTTTACCTCCCTCTCTCTTTTTATCTTATTTTCCTTCCCTTCCCTATGTTCATCTATTTCATCTCTTAAATTCTACATATGAGTGAAATCATAAGATATTTATCTTTCTCTATTTCCTTTAGCATAATACATTCTAGTTCCATCCATGTTGTTGCAAATGGCAAGATTTCATTCTTTTTGATCGTCAAGTAATATTCCAGTATATGTATACACCACATCCATTCATCACTGATGGACATTGGGCTCTTTCCATAATTTAGACTTTATTGATAGTGCTGCTATAATCATTGGGGTGGATGTTCCCCTTCAAATAAGCATTTTTGTATCCTTTGGATAAATACCCAGAAGTGCAATTGCTGGGTCGCAGGGTAGTTCTATTTTTAATTTTTTTGAGGAACCTCCATACTGTTGTCCAGAGTGGCTACACCAGTTTGCTTTCCCACCAACAAAACAAAAGGGTTCCCCTTTCTCTGCATAGTTGTCAACATCTATTGTTTCCTGAGTTGTTAATCTTAGCCATTCTGACAAGTGTGAAGTGGTATCTCACTGTGGTTTTGATTTGTATTTCCCTGATGATGAGTGACGTTGAGCATCTTTTCATGAGTCTGTTAGTCATATGGATATCTTCTTTGGAAAAGTGTCTGTTCATGTCTTTTGCCCATTTCTTCACTGGATTATCTGTTTTTCTGGGTGTTGAGTTTGACAAATTCTTTATAGATTTTGAATACTAACCCTTTATCAGATATGTCATTTGCAAATGTCTTCTCCCATTCTGTAGGTTGCCCTTTAGTTTTGTTGATTGTTTCCTTTGCTGTGCCGAAGTTTTTTTTAATCTCAATGTTGTCCCAATACTTCATTTTTGTTTTTGTTTCCCTTCCCTTGGGAGACATGTCTAATAAGAATTTGCTGTGGCCAAGGTCAAAGAGGTTGTTGCCTTTTTTCTCCTCTAGGATTTTGATGGTTTTCTGTCTTACATTTAGCTCTTAAATACATTTTGAGTTTATTTTTGTGTATGGTGTAAGAAAGTGGTCCATGTTCATTCTTCTGCATATTGCTGTCCACTTTTCCCAGCACCATTTGTTGAAGTGACTTTTTTTTTCCATTGGATAGTCTTTCCTGTTTTGTCAAAGATTACTTGGCCATACATTTATAGGTCTATTTCTGGGTTCTCCATTCTCCTCCACTGATCTATGTGTCTGTTTTTGTGCCAGATCTATACCGTCTTCATGATTACAGCTTTGTAATACAGTTTGAAGTCCAGAATTATGATCCATCCTGCTTTGTTATTCTTTTTTAACAATACTTTGAGCATTTGGGGTCTTTTCTGGTTTCATATAAATTTTAGAATTGTTTGTTTTAGTTCTGTGAAGCATTCTGGTGTTATTTTGATAGAGATTGCACTGAATATGTAGATTGCTTTGGAGAGTATTGACATTTTAACAATATTTGTTTTTCCAATTCATGAACATGGAATGTTTTCCCATTTCTTTGTGTTCTCTTCAATTCTTTCATAAGCTTTCTAAGCTTTCTGTAGTTTTCAGCATATAGATCTTTTATTTCTTTGGTTAGGTTTATTCCTAGGTATTTTATGGTTTCAGTGAAATTGTAAATGGAATCGATTGCTTGATTTCTCTTTCTGCTGCTTCATTATTGGTGTACAGAAATGCCAAAGATTTCTGTATGATGATTTTATATCTTGCAACCTTACTGAATTCATGTATCAGTTCTGGCTGTTTTATGGTGGCATCTTTTGGGTTTTCCACATAGAGTATCATGTCATCTGCAAAGAGTGAAAGTTTAACTTTTTCCTTTCTGATATGAATGCATTTTACTTCTTTTTGTTGTCTGATTGCTGAGGCTAGGACTTCCAACACTATGCTGAACAACAGTGGTGACAGTGAACATCCCTGTAGTGTTCCTGACATTAGCAGGAAAGCTCTCAGTTTTTCCCCATTGACAATGTTATTAGCTGTGGGTCTTTCATATTTGGCTTTTATGATCTTGAGGTATGTTCCTTCTATCCCTACTTTCTTGAGGGATTTTATCAAGAAAGGAAGCTGTAGGGGCACCTGGGTGACTCAGTGGGTTAAGTGTCTGACTTCAGCTCAGGTCATGACCTCACAGCTCATGAGTTTGAGCCTGTGTCGGGCTCTCTACTGATATAGTTCAGAGACTGAACCTGCTTCAGATTCTGTGTCTCCCTCTCTCTCTCTGCCCCCTCCCACTTGTGCTCTTTGTCTCTCTCTCTCTCTCTGTCTCTCTCTCTCCCTCCCTTCCTCTCTCAAAAATAAATACGCTTTAAAAGAAAGGATTCTGTATTTTGTCAAATGCTTTTTCTGCATCTATTGAGAGCATCATGTGGTTTCTATTCTTTTTTTAATTAATATGATATATCACATTTATTGATTTGTGACTATTGAACCAGCCCTGCAGCCCGGCAATAAATCCCACTAGATCGTGGTTAATAATTCTTTTAATGTATTGTTGGATTCAGTTGACTCGTATCTTCTTGAGAATTTTTGCATCCATGTTCATCAGGGAAATTGGTGTGTAGTTCTCCTTTTTAGTGGGGTCTTTGTCTGGTTTTGGAATGAAGGTAATCCTGGCCTCATAGAATGAGTTTGGATATATCACTTCCATTTCTATTTATTTCCTTAATACATGCATCTTCCTTAGGTATAGCTAATCCCAGAAATAGATGTGCTAAAGCTGCTCTGTTATAATAGAAATAGCAACCCAACTGAGTAAAAATGTACATGGAGAGTCAATATCTTTGTAAAATCCAAAGTCTTTAAAGAAGAGACCATAGCTTTCTCATAGTTTTAGTGTTTAGTTTGTCTAGAAAGCCATAAAACAACTTATTTTGTTTAATAAATTATTCATGAGAAGAGTGTGTTCGCTTTCCAGTTAAGAAATTGAAACTTGACTCATCTTTAGGCTCTGCATCTTGATTTGGTGAAGATTGGAAATGAAGACTCAAACAAAATTAATAGATTCAGGTCATAAGAAATTAGCAAAAGGCTAATTTGGTAATGGAAAAAAGTGAAACTTGATTATTTTGCTTATGAACCATGCTGCTGTCATCCAAATATAAAAAAACTCATAGTAGCAATTGTAACATCATTAGTGGTTCTCTTGGCCTTTTGTTTGTTTTTCATTCTTAGATTCTTGTTGCTCATTAAGATCCAGTTTGTATTCATTGCCTGAATTTTGGTTTATACATACATAATTACTCAGAAAAAGACATGTGCTCAAAGTGTCTATAATTCACTTCTTTTGTTAAATAGTCAAGACAAAGTCCTTTGGTGTTGGTATTTCATTTTATGCAAAACAATACAAAGATATCCCCCTTTTTTGTAATGACCTCATTGTGGTTTATTTTTATTCTACGTTCTTTTGATAATGAAATTTATGACTATTATATTTTGATTCTGCCTATTTTGTAGTTCAAAATAGTAAATTGGAAATATTTATAGTATATTTACAATATACTATGTATAGATAATTGAAACTATTTTCATGGCAATAGTATCAATGGGGAATATACATTTTTCCAAGCTATGGGAAGGATATTAGTAAATTGTTTCACATAGTTACTTATATGGGATTTAATATATGGATTTTTATGCTAATAGTTGACTAACAATGATGTTATGCAACTAACTACAAGTTCATTATATTTTTAGTAATTCTCTGTGAAGAATAATACACATGATCAAATACACTTTGATCAAACCTGACTTATGACATCACATTTTTATTGGGAGAAAAACTTCTAACCTTTCATAAAAGCCCTGCAGTTTCCCAGATTTTCTGCTTTAGCTTAGCTCATAGATGGTTTTTCAATATTTGAGTTTGAACATATTTACTCAATTTACCAAATAGCCTTTGCAGGCTTATAATAACAATCAGAATTTCAAGCTTGATTTTGTATAAAATCTAAATCTGTCCCCCTTACCCCCTATTTTAGCCTGGAATCCTCCAGTGAGACACAGAGACCACAATTCACTTCTGTTTTCTACTTCTTTGTCAGCTTATTTCCTGTTCTATTCTTTCCTCCTGTTTTTTCTCCAGCTTTCTGGAGAGAAACGAGGATTAGAAAGAGAGGTAAAGGGATGCGACCAAGCTGACAGCAGATGTTTTAAGTGTTGGTTTTACTTTTGGGGTACACTCCTTCTAGAGAGTCTTCAGAGGTTGCTGCTTCAGCTTCAGAGGTCCCTAACTGCTCCAGTTCTTCTGACACAGGTTGAATCATTTTCTGCAGCAGTTCCTTGTCACTTTCTTTGGCATTTGGGGTTCAACTGTACAGCTGTATCTTCTTTCTGATAAGATACTAATTCTCTTGGCAGGTCTACTTTGTAGGACCCATGATGATCTCATGCCAGCTCTCTGCAGTATAGTACACATCTGGTTCAAGAAAAACATGCTCTCATCCTTTCCACTGGATAATTTTGGAATTGTAAATAGATCTCAGTGCAGTAGCGCTCTCCTAGTTCTGCCAGGAAATCCTTGCCTTTCTGTCACATTTTCTTACTAGAAATGAGGCCACGAGCCACAGTCCACTCCAGCTTTTTTAGGAAGGAACTAAACCCAGTACTCACGATCTTTCAATTACAGGGAACATATTGCCTAGAGGACTCTTTGAACACAGACAAGGTCTGTAGTTAGAAGTTCACCTCCTGAGTTTTCCAGGTCCTCTGAGAAGACATAAGTATAGCATTTTGGTAGGTGAAAGCCTATGTAGAGACAATGGGTAGAGAACCAGAAAGTCTGGGAAAGTCTTCATACCTGATGCCAGTCTGACCCTGAGTGAAGGAGAGTGGAAGAGAAGGTGGGTAGAATGGTCACAGACTGCTGTGTAGTTAGATGCAAGTTAGGCAAAAGCATGATGGAGTCTTCAAGCCACTGTTGTCTTTAAGAGGAGTCTTGTGTCTCCTAAGAGTGGGTTCCTGTTAGTATTCCTGCATCATGAAGTCATTGGCTGGGAGCAGTTCATGAGAGGTCTGGCCTTTGTAGAAAACATAAAGCAGCAGCAGCTGGACTCTTGGCCATCTGCCATAGTTCCCCTTTCCTTCAAAGTGTGAGAATATGGACCGACAACATGGAAAGAGCTCACTCTAAGTACATCTCATCACTAACATTCCCCACAAAGGCCTCATCTCTTACTTTTTCTTATTCTCAAAATTCATAAAGGGATACACAAGTCATAGAAGTTTTTCCTTTGGGAAAATCTGTATATGGTTATTTGGTCTTGACATTCCATAATAATTTTAAATAGAGTTCCCCATTTTAATTTTAACATTGTGTAACACATTTATTCCTGAATCTAGTAAAAATTGTGAAACTAAAGTTGGGTTAGTTATTTTCTTAAAAAATGAACCTGGTAAGAAAATAGTCATTATTAAAATAATTGTTTTTACATGAGAACACACAAGGGTGCTCAGAGAAGAAACAACGATATTTGATATACCTGTTAATTAAAGGTGTTATTGTGACTCCTGAGGGCATTCCACCAGAGTTTCTGTTTGTTTGTTTTATATAGAACATTTATATCAATTTATATGCAGTACTAGAAAAGTAAGTTTGCATATTTATCTATCCATTCCTTTTCCTTCAAATGTGAATAATTTGTAAGAAGCCATTTTTATTGCCTTTCCTGCTCTTACCTATGAAACATACTGATTTATACACGTTTCACAAATGCAAATATATTCCAATCTGAAACTAGTAAATGAGAAAGCAAATGAAAATAACTTATTTTAAATGTTAAGTAGCTAATGTGTAACACATGAGCTCTTTGTAATCTAAACCAAAATAAATTATTGGGTGACAGACTACTTTAAAAAAATTCAATTTTGTTAACTTCCAAAAGCTAGTTCAGGTTAGAGTAAATTGACAGAAAGAAAATAAAACCAAAGAATGTATTATTTTTGAACTCTGACATCCTAATATCTAGGGAGACCTAATACCTCATTATAAAGTTATTGATTTTGGTACAAAGAGCACAGAAATTGTGTATTATTTATCCAAAGCAATGGCATGTTTTAAACTGAATCTCTAGTTAGCTTAAGCAGGTTTCTTTGAGTGCATAGAACATGAAACAACCTCCTAAATTTTGTATGATTTCTAATAGTCACAAAGAAAATGTGACACTTTTCAGCATTACCCTTTACATATAGTTTAAAGTCATATATAATAGTGTGTTAGTGGATTATTTCTAAATTCTATCCCTAAAAGGGTTTCTGGTCCAAAAGTCAGCATACTTAGTATCTGATCAGTATAACTTATGGTTTAGGAACTCATCTAGTTGTATTTCTTTATATATTTAGGCATTATATGTGTGTTTATAAAAATAGACATATAAGTCAAATCTATAATATTGATATTTGATGGAACTCAAGTTCAAGGTGGTTCTAAAAATTAAAGAGATTCACCCTTACAAATCTAAATATTAATAACATAAAAATATAATTTCAAAATCAAGCAAAGAGATAAGTGAAACAACTTAAATTTTCTTTTTGGTTGAGATGATCCCAGAAATGGAAAATGAGGACAAAAATGTGTTCTCTTTTTGTGAATAGAATGGAGTATCTTGCTATAGACAAGCCTTATCTCAATAGAAAAACTCAGTAAAACATTTAAAAACCACTTATTTAAAGGCTTGAGAAAGTTGCTGAAGTAATAAGAACCAAAAGGGCAAGATTCTGGAAAGGGGAAAATGGAAGTGAAGTGAGGTGACTTTCTGCATTTCTCTGGAGTCATTTGACTCCAGGCTTAATGTATTAGTTGGAGAATCCAGTCTTTGCCTGGACAGAGGGCAACTGCCAGGGAATACTGATGCCAATAGAACTTTTAACAAGATCTAAAACTCAAGAAAAAGGGAGAGGGGCCAAGATCTCAGGGAGAAAGGATAAGGGAAATTACCTGACACGCCGCTTGTTTTCCCCAATTATTTACCCAGTTCTGAAGCTGCTCAAGGTGTGAGTAGAAAAGCTAGGTAGAAAGATTCTGAAAAGGAGAGCAGAGTTTTCTGCTGTCTCATTTTACTTTTAAAAGTAGAGTTTGAGATTTATTATAGTCCCTGATAAGTGTACCAAGCTTTCAGCTGGAAGTCCTGTGGGTTTTTCACTTTCACCAATAACTATGAACTACTTATCAGAGCCTTATGAAAATTACTACCCAGCCTCTACTCAGTTTAATCCATGATTAGATTATAATTATCAGCTACTACTCTAGCTGCCCAGTAAAGGGTAGAGGGAGCCATTCCTAGAAACATATAACACCAGAAATTTAAAAATAAATAATGTCCAGTATTCATTTAAGAAGTGATTAGAGATGCTATCACCCAAAAGAAAAACAATGAAAAAGAGACACAGTTGGTCCAAATATTGGAGTTAATAAAAAATACTTTAGAATAACTATGATTAATAAACCAAAGAAAATAAACAAAGACATGGAAGAATAGATGAAAAGATGAAAAAATGTGTTCAATTAGATATCATTTTTAAAGATTTAAATAGGAACTCTAGAACTGAAAATTGAAATATCTAAAATAAAGAGTTTAATAGGAAATTAGACATAGCAAAAAAAAAAAAAAGTATCAGTGAACTGGAATACATATCAGAAGCAAATATCCAAACTAAAGGATGGGCAGGGGGGAGTGAAAAACAACAAAAAAGAGACAAAAAGCATACAACATACAATGAAAAGGTACAATATACATTTAGAATTGAAATTCAAGCAGAGAGGAGAGAAGAAGATTGAGATAGAAGAAATAACTAAAAAAAAAAAAAAGAGCATGTAATTATCTAAAACTGATGAAATATGCTGACAAAAAAATGTCTGTGAGCTGCAAGCAGGGTAAAAGCAAAGTATACCACACCTAGACATGTCATAATAAAATTATTGAAAGCTAAAGACTAAGAGAAAAACCTAAATGTAGCCCCAGGGATAAACACATTGCTTACAAACAAATAAACAAACAAATAAACAAAAAACAGTCTGAAAATAAAATTCACCAAGATTTCTCTACCCAGCAGTACTATTTTTAAAGAATAAAAATATAAAAATTAAAAATAAAATATAAAAATAAAAATTTTAACGTAAAGACATGTCAAGATACTTTCAGACACATAAAAACATACAGAATATATTGCCAGAAAACCAGCACTAAAAAAAATTACAAGGGAATTGTTTAGATAGAAGGAAAATGATACCAGGATATGTAAGTACATGAAGGAATGTCTAACAAAAGAGAAATTCATAGAGATGAATGCAGACTGGACATAACAATAATAATGCTTTGTAAAATTGTACATCTATAGTTAAAATGCATGAAAATAATAATGTGATAAGTGGGAGGTTGTATGTGGAGCTAAAATGTTCTATGTTACTAGTATTACAGAAGAAATGTTAAAAGCAATCATCTGTATTATGTTATAACGATTCAAGAATGAATGTTGTAACTGACAGTAATCATTAAAAGAACAGAAAGAGAAGCTATAATTAACAAATTTATAGAGGAAAAATAGAATAATTAAAACAGATAAACACCAGATGAATTGAAAAGAAAGCAAGAAAGCTTTATGAGCATAAAACAGGTGAGTCAAGTAGAAAACAAGTAATTGTATGGCAGTTATGAAGTAAAAAATATATTTAATTACATTTAATGTAACCAAATACCTTAGGTAAAGAATAAGATTGTTATACTGAATTAACAAAAAAAGATCTCAACTATATGTGAAGAGAAACATCTTAGTATAAGCATGGAGAAACATCTCAATATAAGCATTGAGAGTGACTGAAATACAAAGGATTGAATAAAAAAAAAGAAACCATGTAAATAGAGAGCAAAAGACAATAATGTGGCTATATTAATATTGAAGACGATTTTAAGGCAAGAGCATTGCTGGACACAAACAGTAAAATTTCATAATAATAAAGAAGTAAATCAATTGGAAAATAAGACTGTTCTAAATTTTTATGCAATCAATATACAGATTTAATATATATGAAATCACCATTCATAAAACTTTAAAAGTTGATAACACTTGCAGTTAAGGTCAATCAGCAAAAATATAGAAAATATAAACAATGCAGTTAATAAACGACCTGATTAATAGGTCTAATTTTCATGTAGTGTGCCTTATGTATAATTAACACAATTAACAGCACTAATTATGATATAGTGTGCCCTACATTCAACAATAACGAAATTTAAACTATTTTCAGGTACACATGGTGCATTTACTAAAATGATAGAAGACAGTCTTTGCAAAATAAAATTTTACCATCTTACCAAGGAATTGTTTCATGCTCAATCTACCAGGTATCCCAGTAGAACTATTAACTTAGGAGTGCATCTTGAACAAAGAAAATGAGCAAAATTCTATGGCAATTTTCTGTCCTGTGAGTTAATGTTGCTCATGCAATTAAAGAGGACTGCAACCTTATAACGAATGTCTCATGGGTTGCAGCTTTTGCTAGGAAAGTTCAATGTTATTGCTTTTATTAAAAAAAAATGTTATTTATACAGAAGAAAGATGAAAAAATATGTTTTATTTTTAACTAAAAGAAGTTTACTTCCAAGTGCTTATATTGCTAGTTTCTTCCTTTAGTTGTGCATATATAATTTATATTGCCTCAAACAAAAATTCTCCTTGATGTTGACACTAGGATTAATGTGCCTATGAGGCAGTTAGCCCAACTTTCCATTAATAATGCGAAGGTCATGGGGCCTGCTATTCATTGGGCAGTAAGTATTGTTATCATGCCACGCCTATAATAAACCTCTAAGCTTGGCTGGACGTTTTATAAAATGTGTGTGGCTAAAATGGGAAGTAAATGTAAAATGTAGATGGATCAGCACAAACAATTAGAAACAACTGCTTAAAGAGCGTGCCCTTTGAATCAATAACATCATCTTTGTTTAATAAGCACAGCCCTTTGATTTATCAGAAAAGACTCCGATTCATCCCTCATTAATGGAAGACTGTGCTGCAGGCTTTGTTTACTTAGAAAACCAAATTGGAGGAAATTCTGCTAGGTCGCTCTTGTATGTGGTCTCAATAATTTGTAGCAAGCAAAATATGTTTTTACAGCCTTGACAAAATTAGGAATTATTTCATGTGTAGTACATGATATAAAAATGAAACCAGCTAAATTTTAAGAAAAATCTACAATTACTTGTTCTTAAAAAAAGCATTTGCAAAGTACAATGTTAATAAAAGCCTGGCTTAAAATAGAGCTATAATTCCCCTATGTCGTTACTTTTGGGCTTTCCAGGGGCAAAGTGACATCAAGAAAGATAGGTACATATGACATAGAAATACAAAATTATATAAAGTTTAAAGAAACTGGTAAAGTGGTAAAAATCAGGCACGTTAGGGGTGCCTGGGTGGCTCAGTCAGTTAAGCATCCAACTTTGGTTCAGATCATGATTTCCCGGTTCACAAGTTCAAGCCCCATGTCAGGCTCTGTGCTGACAGCTTAGAGCCTGGAGCCCCCTTTAGTTTCTGTTTCCCTCTCTCTCTGCCTCTCCCCTACTTGTGCTCTCTCTCTTTCTCTCTCAAAAATAAATAAAAACATTAATTTTTTTTTAAATCAGGCACATTAGTCTGAATGAAGGTATATTTGATATGTAAGGCAAATAATTAGGCACAATATAGTTCATACATTATTTAGAGAACTAATTTCACAGATTTATCTCTGGAAATGTATATTAAACAAAAAGCCCATTTTGAATTTTCTGATTTCTAGTCTGTATGTATCTTTGGCTAATGCACAAAGATGTGGGTGAGACTTGACATTTTAGTTTTTAATTAATTTACTTCACTAAGTGTCTTGTCTGAATGTACTATAGAAAGTGAAAGAAAGTCCTTCTTTGACTAAAATGTCATTATTTTCTCAAACTATACCAACGGCCAGCTTAATGGGTTACAGTTTCACAAATAATTAGGCTCAATTATAAAATGTCAAAATAAATGAACAGACATGCCCTTTGATGTATTTTCTTTATTTAAAACATTACTAATTTGCATATAGGCCAATTTGCCAGACTGGCAACATTTAGTTGTTCTTTCTAGCATTCATGTGAATCATCTTGTTTCATCTATTTCATCTATGTTTTCATAGACTTCATCCATTGTTTTCAATTTATAAAATTGCTATTAGTCAAGTAAGATCCTGGCAGTTTTTCTAACACTAAAATGAAATTTATATTTATCCGATAGTTTATCATTGCACAGTAAACATTATCTTTTACACAACCTGATATAAGTGATATTGTTAAAAAACTTACCTAATCAAAATCAGTTCCCTCATTGTCCTGAAATTTTCTCCTTTAATCATTAATGGTTTAAATGCTTATGTACGTGGAGTCACATTTCCTGAATTTTGAGCTCAAAGTAAGGGCAAGTAACTTTGCACATTTTCTCCATTATTTTCTTATCTTTAGTTTTCATAAAGTTAGTCTTTCAATTATTTGCAGCCCTTCAATGACCAGTTTCTCAATGATTTCAGTTAATTCTTCCTAATTCATCCTTCAAGCCATTAATAGTTGACTAAGGGACCCATCAGGATATAGACTATGACCTTTTCTGAAGTTACCAGTGTACTCTGTCAGTTAGCTCTTGTTTCTAGCAAACACAAAATCTCAGTAGTATGCAACCATATGCATTTATTTCACACATATTTGTAATTCATCTGGGGTGACTCTGATGCTCTTGGCTGGGCTGAGGTGGTGGCTCTAAGTACAGGTTGAGTCCAGGTATGCTCCATGAGTTTGTTATTTTACTTGGACTGGGTAGCTGACTAGGGCATAGTCCTCTCACGGTTATGGCAAAAATGCAGGAGGACAAGTGGAAACATGTGAAGTCTCTTAAGGCCTAGACTTAGAACTGGTCACCCTCACTTCTCTCCATATTTCATTACCAAATTAAGTCCCACAGCTGAGCCCAAGCAAGAGGTTAGGAAATATCCGCTGTCTTCTGTGTCAGGAGGCACAAAGTTACAAAGCAAAGAACATCAATGACAAAAGAGGTGAAGAATTGGCGCCACACAGCCCCCAAAAGCAAAAGGATGATTTCTTCTAAGATGTCTTCCCTCTATGGACTCTTTAGAACTCTTAGGTTTCTTAACCTCAATTCTAATGTGTTTTCTCCCTACTTAATATTTTTTTATGTCTTGCTTCTCAAATGCTGGATTTGTTAAGTTCCTTACCAAAATACTGATTTTCTTTTCTCATTACATCTTCGCTCCTGAGTGATCTCATGTACTTACATGACTTCTTTTATCACTCTATTATCACTCTTATTCTGAAAACACTTAAATCTAAACTTTTGGCCCTCATCTCTCACTTGAATTTGGAACTCAACTTTCTGAGTCTGGCCTAGACTTATCAAACATAAAGGACATTAAGAACTCTAAACTCACAACTAAATTATTAGACAATCCAATTATGAAGCCTATTCTATTATCTTTAAATATCTTAATGGCATCATCTTGCACCTAGACACTTGAGTTCTGAGAAACAAATGAAGCAACTGTCCCTTCCAAACCCTCCAAATTTAATCAGTTGCTAAGTCCTATTGAGTCTACCAATACTCAAATCCATCTCCTGGTATTTCCATAGATCTCCTTCTAATTTCTTTGGCAACTTTTATTATACTTAAGTTGTCATAGAGGTATTGTTGTAAGCCATGTTAAATGCTGGGAAACAACTCAGTCTCACATAGGACGTAAATATTAAAATAGTGATAAAGTACTAAATAGTGTCCAGTATATGGAGGGACAAGTTTAGCAGGGTGAATCGGGGACAATGTGATGTTCTAACTAGATTTTGGATTATGTGATAAAAGATGGGTTGGATTTAGACATGAGAACACAAGATGATATGGAAGAGGAACATTCAAGGTAAAGAAAATTAATTCATATCATTTTGAAAGAAAATTGGAATATTTAGGAGTAAATCCCAGGAAGTTTGGGATGTAGCCAATATTTTGTTTTCCTCTTATTGCATGGGTCCAAAGAAAATAGAAGAGTCAAGCATTTCCTATTCTTTATTCTGGTGGTGGGGGAGGTGGGCCAAGGTACAATTTACACTGGAAGCATTAGAGTTGAAAGTCCATTGGCAGGCCAATGCCTGATAGTGGATGAAGAGTTTTTTGTAGTGGTACACCAATGTGTGTGAACTATAGGATCACATATTTTATGATAAGACATTGCTTGTGTTGTTAGATTTCCAGTCACTTTGTTTCTCACCAACTTTCTGTGCCAGCTTTTAAACTTCCTAGTAGTTTCATGAGCTGCCTAAAATGCCTCCGAGGCATCATTTTTCTGCTTAAGTTAATAAGGAAGAGTGGTGTTTGTTTTCAACAGCGACCTGTTATTGATCAGATTCTCCAGAAGCATGAAGTGAGGATTCTGTGTTAAAGAATTATTAAGGAATAGCTCTCATGGTTAAAGAATGTGCCACGCAAGACAGGGAAAGAAGAGAGTAAGTGTGGACAAGATTTCAAGCTAAGTCCTAAGGGGAGTGAGTTTCCTAAGAGGAACTCTTGCAATGTAAATTGCACCTCAGAAACTGTTCTCCTCAAGGCAATGGTGCTGGGCTATATTCTTGAGTGCAGATCAGTTATGACACAAGTCTCATCTCAGGGGTTCATCAATCTCCAGACACATCTGCCTGTCAGCTTATTCAGGCAAACAGCTCCAGTAGTTCAATGGTGGCCCTCAAAGAGGGTTGTAGGTGCAGGCTATAAGCAAAACTACAGAGATTCCAAGGGAGGAGAAGAGGAACCCACAGAAATGACAAGAGAGGGGAGGTGTTTAGATGAGGCAATGAAAGTATCTGCTATAGACAACCGGTCAAAAAATATTGGGTTTCAGATAACATATTTTCATGAAAAACTAAATGAAACTTCAGTTGATTATACTTAGGGGTACAAGTAGTGAACATGCTGTTAGTATTCAGGAACTGCCATCTAGCCAACCGTGACTTGCAGTGAAAGGCAGCATGGGATAATGCTTAAAGCGGTCTATGAAATTCAGCTGCCTTGGTCAATTTCAGCTCTAGAACCTTCTGGAGACTGACTTTGCTAAGTTACAAAACCTCTTCATGTCTCAGTTCCTACATGAGTAAATTCAGGGTTAATCATATGGTACCACCACCAATGAGGTTTTGTGAGTATTAACTCAGTATTTCTGTAAAACTCAGAACAGTGTCAGACTCATGATAAGCAGTAAATGGTGTTAAATAAACAAAAAAAAGTAATGAAACATCTAATTAAGTTATCACCCGCAACTTCCTAACCATTTCTCTGGTGTAGAATACTGCCAATGACGTAGATCCAAGACATTTTAATGTTGGAAGCTAAAGATTTTGAGCATATAGGAATGTATTATCTTTTGGCTACATGGCACTAAACTTTTTTCTGGTTTAGGGCAGAGGTTCTGCCTGTGTAGGTTTTGAAGGGAAGAAGAACCTTGCTTCCTTTTTTCTTCTCTCTGTTGGCTAAGGAGTAAGTATGTATTAGCCAGGTTCACCAATCAGGAGGTACATCCATTTTACAACTTTGACTCCAGAGGGAGAGATGAAGATAACTGAGGCAGGTAAAAACATTCATAGAGGCAGTGGGGTGGCAAGAGTACGGGTGCACTGTTAATAGTGTTTTAAATGGTCTATTCCTTTAGAATATTTTGGCTACGTTTTTGACATCCAGTTTCCCTTGATTCCTGCTTATTTCCTGAGGCTGGTTGTCCAGTATTGCCAACTGCTGTATGATTTGCCCAGAGTGTGAAAATAAATTCCGTTTATGTATCCGTCAGCTAGAAGTGATTCTATTGCTGCAACCAAAAACCCATGTGGTTCACATCACTTGTCTTGGAGAAGTATACGGGAATGAATATGAAATGGCATATATCAAAGCTATTTAGTGAAAATAATTTGTCTTTGTTAAAGGTATATGTATGTAAATTGTTATACTTGGGTCTTAGAATTTCTCAATTGGCTAAATTTTTTAAATGACTCAACTTTAGTTGCTAATGAACAAGACAGTTCTTGGGAAAATAGGTGCATCAAATGCAGCTTGTCTTGGATCACTATAAAAAAAGCTAATAGACTATATGCTTGAGGTCAATTTTTTTAAATGATGATTTGATTTCAGTACCAATATACTCTAAATCGCTGGCATCTAGAGTCATGCATTCTTGGGCTGGATTGTCTGGATTTAATATCTGGATCCACCATTTACTACCTCATTAATATTACTGAGCTTCTGTTTGCTTATTGACAAAAAGGGAATTATAGTCGTAAGTTCTTCATAGGGTGGGTGGAAAGCTGAAGTAACATTATATGTACAGAGTTTAGAATGAGGCCTTCTTCATAGTAAGTATTATAGAAGGGGCTCTTTCCCCTCCTCCTCTCCATTGCTGCTGTTGTTGTTATTTGCTAGCTAACTTGTACTAGTATATAACATTGTCTTTAACTTCTTTTTTTAGAATTAAAATCGCAAGGACACATCTGGGCTTATAATCTGTAAGCCATATTGCTGGTTAATTTGCTATATTTATAACACTGTCTTTTTGGCCTTTATGTGTGCTGTTTAATAAATTTTATATATAAAATGGTTACTATCTAAAAAGTAGACTTACATGCATTAGGGCTAAAAATTAGCCACAATATATTTCTACATTCCTTATAGTTAAATGCTTCTTTTCCAATATGCCTAGAAATATGGCTCAAGTAGTTAATGTCTATAAATTAAGTAGAGATAAGATTTGTATAATCAAATGAGATAAATCAATTTTATTTTAGAAGTATTACACATAGCATTTTAAATTTAATAAAACTTGGAGATGGGCTTTTAAGGAATTTCAGTGTATTCCTTTTTAAAATACTGAATGTCAGACTAACACTGTAATATGATATTGTTAATGTAGAGGCCATTTTGACTGAGTCTATATTATGCCAAACAAGATGGGATACTCTGTATGGAATAAACTAAGTATTTTATCCAGTGGCAAGAAAGAAATTTGAAGGTCAGAATTTACACTATTTTCCACTTCCAGCTCTCCAGTAGCATTTTAAAAACACACTCAACACATTTTATCTGCAAGGAAATACCAATCTAGAGAAGAAAATATTTTCGATTCACAATTCTTCTGACAGCTTCAAGGGCAAAGTATTATAGAAGTGTTCTGAAAATTTTAGGAGATGTAACAAAGTGAAACAAGAGCTGTGCTTCAGAATAATGAACAAGATATTGTGGTTCATAAACGTATCCTATACCTAAATACCAAGGAGTGTCATTCCATAAGTATACAGTCACTATTGCCTGAATATAAAGTTTTCCTTTTTTTTCTCCCTGATGGTAGTGATGGGATGGACTATATCATACAAATCAAATTTAGTTTAATTATTTAGTTACTAACGTATGCTGGATAATAGAAGGGCAGAGGGTAATCAAAGAGTCTGTGCATGTACAAAAAGTCTGCAACATGGTTTGTGTCTCTGATTTACTTTATTATTTTCACATTTTCTTTCAGTGACTCTTTGAAATTGAATGTGCAGAAACAAGATCTAGGGTCAGATTCAGTTGACACAGAAGTGCCCTAACTCTTATGGGTGTTATTATAAGCGTTTCTCAAACAGCTCTAAAATTTAAATAATAACTAAAGTATTTCCATCCACATCATAATTCTATAAGTTCTGTTTTGTAAAAACAGCTTCTATTCACTTGACAGAATCTGGTAGATGGATGTGGCAGATATCTGGGCAGTAATAACCCAGACCTGAGTTCAAATTGTAGCTTCCCTACTTTTTAGCTGAGTGAACTTGAGCATATTTAACCTCTCTAATTCATAAGAATGACTACTGAAATAGTGTTGAATTGTTCACAGGTATAGATGTATATAAATGTCTATAACGCCATATATGTATTAGCTACACAATAATTTGTAACTTCTTTAACTACCATCATTATTGTTGATTCTAATAGAACCCACTGGTATTTTATTCTTATGTATTTCTGGTGCTAGTTTGTCTTACTACAAAACAGATGAAATAGGTTGGTTTTTTTTTTAATTTTTTTTTTCAACGTTTATTTATTTTGGGGACAGAGAGAGACAGAGCATGAACGGGGGAGGGGCAGAGAGAGAGGGAGACACAGAATCGGAAACAGGCTCCAGGCTCTGAGCCATCAGCCCAGAGCCCGACGCGGGGCTCGAACTCACGGACCGCGAGATCGTGACCTGGCTGAAGTCGGACGCTTAACCGACTGCGCCACCCAGGCGCCCCTGAAATAGGTTTTATTAGTATAAAACTATAAAATTATTTGAAGGAAGAAAATTTCCTTGCCCAAAGAAGGAATTTATAGCAAACATTATATTTAATGGTGATAGAGTGAAAACATTCTCATTAATATTTGGGAAAAGACAAAATCCCAGAAGGAACATTTGGTTTTTAACATTTTTTTGAGATTTCTGGTCAATACATTAAGTCACAGAAATAAATGGAATAGAAAGATGAGAAAGGAAAAGAGGTAAAATTGCTAATATTTGTAAATGATATTATTTCTGGACATTTATCCAGGAGTCCAAGTTAATTATCTAATAAGGCTTAGAACTGAGTTTTACCAGTCTTTACATAGCTTATGTGAGTTTTAAGGTTGGCTAGAACAACAACTTGCTCCACAATTCTGCTTGATATAAATGAATGAGCTGATAAAGCTATTTAGTTTCTTACAGAGGAAATATATTCCAGAAATGATAGTTACAAAATTAAGTTAAAATATTGCTTCATCATAAGGACAAACATTGTAGACTACCTAGAAATAATCTTCAAGAGAAGATTCAAGATTTATTTTTGTAAAGGATACAAATTTATTCAAGGGCAAAATAAAGAAGATTTGTGTAAATAGACAGATACACTATGTTCATAGAAGAGAGGATCTAATGTTATAGTAATTAATTAATATATAAGTCAAAATAAGTTCCTGACACAGTTCAAACAGGTTTTTGTGGAACATGACAAGCTGATCTTAAATTCCTATGGAAAAGAAAAGAAACAATAGCCGATACTCTCTTGAAGAACCAGGTAATGGGAATCATCTTACCTATATCAAAATGTTCTAAAGATATCATTTTAAAACCTGTGTTGGTACAAGAATAGGTAACTAGATGAATAAAATAGAAGGTTCACATACAGAACCATGTATATGGATTTATGATAATTGTAGTATTTCATATTAATGGAGAAAAAGTGAAGCATTCAATACATGAAATTTGCATTATTGATTCTACATTAAGAAAAGAAACCAATCCCTATTTCATACCACTTATAAAATAATTTTCAACTGGATCATAAACCTAAGAAGGCAAGCTATAAAATACAGAAAGGACAGCAACAAGTGTATTTATGACTTTGGGTGTAAAAACGACCCTGTTTAAGAAAGGCATAAAAAAAAAAATCTCCAACAGGTGACTATACTTATTGTTGTGAACAGTGAATACTGTGCAGAATTATAAAATCACTATGTTTTCCACCTGAAACCAATATAGCATTGTATATATCAAGTACACTTCAACTTAAAAAAATTCCCAAAAGAAACTAATGATAATTCAGACCTGGTCAAAGTAAAAAACTTGTCTATCAAAAAAAAAAAACAAAAACAAAACACAAAACCCTAAATGAAGTTTAAAAACAGGTGACTGACTAGAAGAAAATATATATTAAAATAATTTCCAGATTTTTTAAGTTAATAAGGAAAATATTAATACTCTGATAGAAAAGGGGCAGATAATATGACTGGGAAAGGAAATAAAATGCCCAATAAACCTATAAAAATGTTCAATCTTACTAATAATTAATGGAATCCAAATTATAGCAGGTGAGATGCCAATTTTTCTCAAATATCAGAGTATCAAAAATTGAAGTTTGATGACATCAAGGTTTGGCAAACAAATGGTACAATGGATATTCTGAGACATTAAAGGTTGGCATGTACAAACAATAGAGTCATATGAAAGGCAATTCATCATTAGATCCTAACAGCAAAAGTATACTCATTCATGACACAGTAATTCCACTTTTCAGTATCTACCTTTTAGAAATATCTTTCCACAAGAAGGATGTTCATTGCAGTATTTTTTCCTCAAGTAGAATGTTCACAGCAAAATGGGAAGAACTTAAAAGACATCAAAATGTGGGGTGGGGGCGAGATTAAATAAAATTTGGCTTATCCATTCTATGGATTGCCATCCACAAATTAAGAAAAATAATGGGGGTGCTTGGATGGCTCAGTCAGTTAAGCATCCGAGTCTTGGTTTTGGCTCAGGTCATGATCTCATGGTTCACGGGATTGAGCCCTGTGTAAAAAACAAGTTTCTTACAGAGGAAACATATTGTGGAGTCTGCTTGGCATTCTCTACCTCCCTCTCTTTCTCTGTCCCTCCTTTGCTCTCTCTCTCTCACAAATAAATAGACATTAAAAAAGGAAAAAGAATGAAGATCCTTACATACCAACATAGATGACTATCCAAAGCACATATTTTTTAAAAAAATAAGTAAAAGATACATACAGGATGATGACATTTATACAAAACAAAACAAACAAACTCACAAAATACTATATATTTTCTTTGGAAATATATGTACATGTATGTATTTGTGTGCATGTGTGCTCTAAAGGGAACTTAGAACTCTCTGAAATAATTTTTATTATTTCAGTAATAATCATTAATTAATTATCTCAAGTTCAATTTATTTTTAAAAATAATACAAAACAATAAAATTTTACCTTGAAGGATAGTTGTGAAGATCAAATTAGCCACAGTACTTACAATAGTCATGGGTATATATTAGTGGTTGTTCAATTAATGTCAATATCTTTCACTCATGTACAAATAAATAGATAAAAGTTCTTTAAATTTCTATTTCTTCCACACAGTTATCATTTAACAGTAATTGAGAAAATAGTGATTATAATAGAAAACATGGATTTAGAAATTATCATTCCTGTGTCTGCCATTATTTGATTTGGATTTCACTCTATATCCCTAGGTCTAAAAATCTACTGTAATTTGAAGAACTATTGTTATTAAAAATACCAATGATTGAGAGAGGATAGTTTTGAGTGTGTATATATATATTATAACATATATATGAATATATATATTTGAATATATACTGAAAATATATTTGAACTGTAACATACATTATAAACAATACTGAAAACTATCTTTTTTCTCTCATATATATGTATCATATATATGTATATGTATACTGAATTTATATGTATGTTTACTGAATACATATATTCATATATGAATATATACATACTGAATACACATATATACTGAATATATATATACTGTAAAATATGCTGAATATACATATATACGGAATATACGTATACTGTAAAACATACTGAATATATATATATACACATATATATACACACACAAATATATACTATAAAATTAAAACCAATACTGAAACTATCTTCTTGCTCTCAATTACATATATGTATTCCTAAGTATTGGTAACTAAAGATGACTAATCAATATCGTTTCAAGTTATCATCTGTGATCCTTTGCTTAGTGCAGCAGCTCTCAATCTGGATAATACATAGAACTACTTGGTCACTTTTCAGAAAAACACTAATGCAACCACTCCTCCCCTACAGGAAATGGTAGCTATAATATATTCCAGAAGATTTTATTATGCAGCCAGTAGAGAGAATCATGGCTTTGTGGGAAATCTGTGCAGGTTTTTAATCAGAGTATATACTTGTTAATGTATTATAAAATCTTTCCTTAACCAGTGTTCTTTAATTATTTTTGTGGATAAAGCCTCCATTTGTTTTCAGTTGATGATCTTTGAGTCGCCATTAATAATAATGTCGTTCAATTTCCAAAGGAATTGGAATTTATAACTGAGGATCCTTGAATAATAATATGTCATCATTTAAGAAATAACTTTAATTGAAATTTTAAAAATCAGATAAGCTTTAAAAGTTGTTTGATAAATATACTGCTCAAAATAAATATAATTCATGCACAGCACTAAATCTGATGTGAAAAATTTCCCTCAGCATAGATACATCACTATTTCAGTATTACAAATTGAAATTTCCATCTTGAGGTGTGAATGTTTTTTTATCATTTGGCTTATAATTATTTCAATTAAATCAATGAAATGTTTTTGCACAAATGACTATGAGGTATTATGTATGTATTATAGCAAATGAACTTTAAGGTAATACTTAAAATAACTGTAGTGGAAATATTAAGTTGGAATATTTTAATGCTTTTTTAAGTATCACAATATACTATAACCACAAAGTGGCTAATATCATCGCCATTATTCCTGATTAAAACATAAAGTTAGCTATAGCTACAAAAATAATACTTAACATTAAAAGGAGATTTGTTCCTTTTGTTTTTAAAGGGTGGCCGCAATAAAGGTGAGATTACAAAAACAGAATAGGATCTTGATTTTAAGACAGAGATTCAATGTTGTTCTGTGATATTCAAATACTTGTCTACGGGTAAATATATCCCACATAGGCATATGTATGCTCAAATACAAGCAGAATATGGAAAGCCCACATACAAGGAATGGTGATCTCTGGCCAATGGTTAGTGAGACCTACCAACAACCACACAAATGCGTTTGGAAGGGCATTCTCAGCTCAGTCAAGCTTTGAGATGCCTGTAGTCCTGGACAACAGCTTGACTGCAATTTTGTGAGAGAACCTGAGCCAGAACCTCCCAGCAATGTTGCTCCAAGATTCCTGACCTATAGAAACTGTGAGATAAGATAAAAATGTTATGGTTTTAAGCTGCTAAGTTTTGGGGTCATTTGTTATGCATTTCTCAGTGACTAATATACCTATTCTTATTGCGGCTTCTGCTACCCTCCTATAGAGTAGAGAATAGGATTCCACACTGGAAATATTAGAGAACAGAAGAGTTTGCCAGGTAAAGAAGGAAGAGGGAGGACAGGCTTTATATCTCCTAATCTCTTTGATTTACTTTATGTTTATGCTAATGAAGTGATGTCAGCTTTTACTAAACATCCCTGATCTGCTCTTGCTCATATTATGCTTTTCCTCTGGGTTTCACTCTACCACACTCATGTCTATATATTTTTTTATCCTTCCTTCTACTTTCAACTCAGAGATTGACTTGTTATGTGAATCAACGATTCATTTTATAATTTTCTCCAGTTGAAGCAATATTATTCTCATTTGTACTACCAAAGAAAACTGCAGGGGTGCCTGGGTGGCTCATTCGGTTAAGCATCTGACTCTTGATTTCTGTTCAGGTCATGATCTCATGGTTCGTAGGATCCAGCCCAACGTCAGGCTTTGCACTGGCAGCACGGTGCCTACTTAGGGTTCTCTCTCCCCTCTATCTCTCTGCCCCTTCCCTGTGCATGCTTTCTCTCTCTCTCAAAATAAACAAATAAATGAACTTAAAAAAAAACTGCACATTTCCTCCTCACTTTTCATTGTTGGCCTTGTTTGATCATGATTGGGTACAGGTTTCTTGATCAGATTTTAAGCTCTGAGAGAAGCATCTATGAATGAATTGTTTGTTTTCTCATTCCCAATACTTGTAGGATTGAATTGAATTAAAATAAGCTGTGGACATTAAAGAAGTCATAGGGTCACCCATACTAAAATTATAGTCATGTCCTTGTATTTCTTTATGTTCAATATAATGTAGAGGAGTAACTCAGTTTTGGAATCAGAAGGAGATAATATCACTTGGATTAACCAGATTGTAATTAGATAGGCTCGGGTCTGTTTTCCTTTTCTTTACTTAAAAAAGAATCCTGGGGTGCCTGTGTCGCTTAGTCAGTTGAGCATCCAGCTCTTAGTTTGGGCTCCAGTCATGATCCCGGGGTCATGGGATTGAGCCCCGTGTTGGGCTCTGTGCTAATTGTGGGGCCTACTTAACATTAAAAATCCTGGGTCTGGGGCACCTGGGTGGTGCTCTCAGTTGGTTAAGCACCCAACTCTTCATTTCAGCTCAGATGATGATCTCACGGTTCCTGAGATGGAGTCCCACGTCAGGCTTGTTGTTGACATGGAGCCTGCTTGGGATTTTATTTCTCCCCCTTTCTCTGTCCCCCACCCCATACTCTCACTCTTTCTCTCTCTCTCAAAATAAATAAATAAATATTTTTTAAAAATCCTGGGCCTATTTTCCCATATATATATGTATATGTATGTAGATAGATAGATAGATAGATAGATAGATAGATAGATAGATAGATAAATGTAGAATGTAGATATTTATAGAATGGGTCAACTCTTTTGAATTAATCATGTCAGAATCTTGTCTGAAAACTGCATCAAGGCAGCCAACCAATTAGCATGTAATTCCTAGGCAAAACAAAATTTAACGCTCATTCTTTTTCAAGTAGGTATTGCAGGATAAGAAAATGCCACACTTCACATGGTATTCATATGCTGAAATTGCTAGGTTTTGAGGCTAACAGAACTATTTATTCAGTAAATGGAACTTATAGACAAGTGCTTATAAATGGCCAAAAAGTTCTGGTTTGTATCAATTAATTTCTCAGAAGATTTTTTTCCCTTAAACAAAACATCATGAATGCACAGCTGCAGAATATGTGAAAAACAGTTTAATGGTATACTCTTCAATCAATGAGGCATTTAAGAAATGCACATAGCATTGTTTCAGCAAGTAGCCTGGATATAAACTCAGAATTTGGACTAATTCCAATAGTCTCAGAGATTAAAAAAAAATCAGCTATACCTGTGGGAGTTTGTTTACAGACCCTCAAGTAATAAAGGGCAATATGCCCTATTCTGGGGATTTGGGGGCTGCTATGAGAGATAAAGGCAGTGTTTTCATAATCCAGGCAAAAGCTCTTTTAGATACATCAAAATTCACATCTGGGGCAAAATCAATAATGATAGATGATAATGCTCTTTTTTTTTTTTTTGGTCTAATAAACTGCACTGCAAAGAGATACATAGCAAGCTTAGAAATACTAATTGTTGATGAATATTCATTTCCTAGAAGAGCTTATATTAGTGGAAATTAAATTCAAAGCATGCTTGTAAATACCTTGAGCATCTTTTTTTAAAAAAAAGGTGACATAAATTGTCACATTGACAGCATTATTATTTTTTGTTGATGTTGTTCCTCAAACTACCTCAGATTTGCCACTTTAAAAAAGTCAATCTTTATATTCCTTTCTGAGAATGAAACATATCTAAAATAATTTCATATCATCTTGCGCTGTAGCTGACTACAAAAGCAGTCTTTGTCTAGAGTGAGGCCATGTTGTGGGGAGAGCAATCTGATAGGAGTGAAAAGTTCTAGTTCCAGCAAGACTGTTCTAGTCTGGATTCTGGACATGGCTCTTACTTTTGGGAGCTTTCAGACACTGAGTCTCACCCCGTCATTCACTTATTCCTCTGAGTTGCTCTTTGCATATGTCAGCAATAACATAAATATTTATTATGGGGTTACCATGTGCCAGGCACTCTGCTTCATGCTTCCCAAAAAATCTGAATAAGATAGACATAGTGGTGGTGCTTATAGAGCATATAGCCTCATGGGTGAGTGAGACAATTCAATAGACTCTAACTGTAATTGCAATAAAATGACAGGAGAATTAAATGTTGCTCTGGGCATACATAGCTACAGTGCTTTACACAAGGCCAGGTGAAAGAAAACCCAACAAAGAAGAAGTGCCATTTAAGCTGTGAGCTGAGGGATAAGATAACATGTGTAAAGCAAAATGCACCCATGGACCATTATTATTTGACAAATTGTCCCCATTTAATGAGCCAAAAATGACGATTGAATTCACAGGTCTACTTTTTGGGTGAAATTATTCATATCAGCAGTTGAAAGTTATTAAATCCATTTCATTCTATGAGGAAACTTCAGTATTTCTGGTGAAAGAGCATGTTCTCATTTATACAAGTACATGGGGAGAACTTAATGGCATTCCTATGTTCTATATGGTGGGTGAATTTCTTTTGTTAATCAAAGTTTACATAATAACATTCCATGAGATACTTGAAATTATTCCAAATTGGGCAATTCTTACTTGAGAAAAACATAATTTAATTGAAGCTTACTATATCTTCTTGTTTTTTAAAATTATATTAAATATATTAATATTCTTATATTATGGGGTGTTGTAATTTCCACCAATAACTTCATTGCAAAGCTAATAATTCTCCTACTCCCCTTCTCTTCTCCTCTCCCATACCTAATCAATAGTCAGAAATAATAGTAGAGGGTTTCTGAAGTGAAAATAAAAATGTTGCAACCTGTTTCACCGTACTGGGATGAAATGAAGATCTAATGCATCAATAACAATTTAAATTAATAACAAATAAGCAAAGACAAAAAGAAATTCATTGTGAGGACCATGGCCCTGGACACCTATGTCTTCTGTGGGGAAAAGTGGAGAAGAGGGTCAGAGCCACATCAGGAGAAAAAAAAAAAAGTTTAAATTAAGACTCCCTGAGAGACTTCAATAAGGGTATGATTAGTTCAGCATTGCTTTTATTCTGCACTTCCCCCTCCCACTGTAGACTTCAGTTTTAATAATGATTAAAGAATAATGCTTGAATCCCATCTGAATGGCTTTTGAGATTTAACTCACTGAATCTATTCATAGCACTGAGCTTGTAAGGGGGCCTCAACAGATCTGCACAACTAATCGTGGAATATTACACTGATACTTCATCTCCCACATCAATACCAATTACGGCTGCACAGAGAACATTGCATATTATTTTAATGGGGTAGGAATTTTTAATCCAGTCAGGTAGTTCTGGATGAATGTGTTTGTATGTCTGTCATTACAATTTGGTGGCTCATGCTGCTCATGACAGACACATTTTGAATGTTTAAAATTTTCACAGATGTTATTTATCCATCAGAATGGAAAATTTCCTGCTCTCTACTATATAGATTCTGCATCATTAACATAAATAAAAAATAAAGCATAACAACAACAATCTTGCTTAATGTGTACACACAGAAATATTGTCATAGGCATCTGGCAATCAGTTGGAGATGGTGAAAACTGCTCCATGAATGAAACTGGCAGAAGAATGACATTGTTTTCGAGAGAGAAAGCTAACTGGTAGAGATTTTACCTTTATGTACTATTGCTTTTTATTCTCAATGGGGTTATGATCACCGTGGATATTCACATGAAAGATGTCTTTACTAATTATTTGTGATGCCAGCATTTTTTCTCTTAATTGAGAAGTGAAGATAGATTTCTCTTAAAGCCATTTTGTTAAACGGAATCATAAAGATTGCTAACTTTTTAACATTGGGATCTGAATATCCTAACATCCCACAGGCATGGACTTCAGATCATGATAATGACAGAAATCCAGCTAACAATCATATATCCTTTGCTATATTCAGGCATCATTACAGAATATCATTACAGAAGATTATTACCTCTGAAATTCCTTTCTCTGTCCATTAAAAAATACTTTGTGAATTTCTAAAATGTAGGCTATGTCATAATAAGACTGTTCCGGCTTTGATTTGATGGAACTTGTAAAAAGCCAACAGAAGGATGTGCAATGGATACAGGTATCTTCCACTATCCTCAGACAATGTTTGCCAACTTGGTGCTCCATGTTAACTCTTCCCAATTAGCCAAAAAGCTTTCTTGAGGAAAGGGACCATACTTTATTTATTATCGTATGTCAATTCATAGTGATGTACACAGAGAAAGCATGCTATATATTCTTGTTTAAAAAGTAAATAGTCTGTATTCTTTTCCTGGGATTATACTACATTATATCTTTGAGTTGGAAGAAATGAAAAATTAAGACCAGGATACAAAATCCATTACAAAATTATGATTGCAAATACATTGTGTCACATGAACAGAATATTTTAGCTACTCTAAAATATGCTAAAGTGTCCAACATATCATAAATGGGCAAATGGAATTTGAAATTAAAAACACAATACCATTTACATTAACACCCCCCCAAACTTAATAAGTTGGACTTCATTAAGATAAAAACTGCTCTATGAAAGCCAATGTTAAGAGCATGAGAAGATAAGCCATAGACTGGGAGAAAATTTGCAAAAGATGTATCTGCTAGGAGAATGTTGTCTAAAATAGACAAAGAACACCGAAAACTCAGTTCATAAGAAAATGAACTAACCAGTGAAAAAATGGCCAAAGACTAGAATAGACACCTCACCAAAGAAGATATACAGATGGCAAGTAGGTACACGAAACATGTTTCACATCATATGTCATTAGGGAATTATAAATTAAAACAATCAGGTACCACTATACACCTATTAGAATGGCCAAAATTGAGAACACTGACAACACCAAAAGCTAGCAAGGATGTGGAGCAATAAGAAGTTTCATTCATTGTGGGAATGCAAAATAATATAGACACTTTGGAAGAGAGTTTGTCAGTTTCTTATAAAACTAAATATACTTTTACTATAGGATCCAGCAATCGTGCTCCTTGATATTTACCCCAAAGAGTTGAAAATGCATGTCCACACAAAAGCCTGCCCATAGATGTTATAGCAGCTTTCTTAATAATTGCCAAAATGTGGAAGCAACTAGGATGTCCTTTAGCAGGTGAATGGATAAGCAAATTGTCATACACCAGACAATAAAATATTATATAGCACCAAAAACAAATGAGCTATCAATCCATGAAAAGACAGGAAAGAACCTTTAATGTATATTACTAACTGAAAGAAGACAATCTTAAAAGGCTACATACCATATGACCCCAATTTTATGACATTCTGGAAAATAAATTTAGTTTAAAATCTTATTGATACTTTCCTTTAAATTGAAATCTACAACCTGCCTGTTATAAAATAGCAAACCTTCTTAGTGCGAAAAATAGATGAGTCTGCTTGTTATTAGCACAGTAGTGTTGAATAGTTTATCATGTCTCTAATTAGTGTGCTGAGAAGTTGGAGTATGCATTGTTTGGGGTAATGGCAATCTAACTTTTGGGTATCTTGTTCAAAGCAGATTTCAAACAGAATGTGGCAATGCTAAGCATCAGGACACTGATCCCCAGTCTTCTAGAGTGGAAGAATTAAGGACAGCCTATGGAATAAGTTAAGGGTTTTCACCACTGATAGTACTAGTCATATTCAGCCCTTATTTTAAATAAAAATGGCATCTTTTCAGCCTTTAAAGACTTTCAAAGTTATTTTCTAATAGTGACCTAAGCACTAAAGAAAATTTGCTTATTTGTTTTCCATGTGGCAATAACCTCTGTCACTGTTGAAGGAGGGTAAATTTGAGTTGCTCCAGCCATGGTTAGATTTTTATTATATTGGATCATCAGGAAAGAAATGGAATAATCTTGTCTCAAGGTCATTTACAATAGGATAAGATACCATCAATTTAGATAGTTTAGTTGCTGTCTCATTATAAGTTGAAAGTGACAAGCTGACCTCTCAAGCTACTTCTCAGGATAAATTCATAAGCTTTTATGAGATAGCTATCCCCCAAACTCATTACCTAGGACTGATGTACTAGTCTTTTACATTACTGATTAGAATATGGTGGGAAACTAGCCCCCAAATATTATTTCCTCCCTTCTTCTGGGATTAGAATTGTAAATGACACAGAGAAATGAAAACCCAAAATTACAGTATGTTCACAAACAAGATGGAGTGGGCATTTGATAAATATCTGTGTAATTCTTCATCTCCAGCTTGATTTATCTTTGATCCAAACAGATTGGATTCAAGACATGTAATTCATTACCTTATATCACCTTGAGACAGATAAAAATAATTATTTATTATGTTATTTTGTCTTAATTTAAAATTTAGTGAAGTATTTTGTCATTAGCATGGATTGTAGAATATGTAGCATGAATCGGCAAATCTTTTAGCATTATCTAGAATTTGTTAATTGATAGGAAAATTGGCACTTTCAACTTAATATTCATTTGTATATTTATTGGAAGCATTGATAATTAACTTTGAATAATTAAATAAGAAGAAAGTGCAATTGACTATACATATATACAAATACATATTAACTGTATTACATATGAATACATGTATATAACCCTTTATATGTTTTTATTTGATACACTTTAAATGATGTGTTTATATTTAACAATTAGAATCCATTTCCCTGTACTTAAAGGAAAATATTAATCAGTGTATCGAATTATCAAATTTTAGAGGCAAAGGGACCATAAGAATTACGTAGTGAAATTCCCAACCACTAAGTTTCACAGATGATATCAAGAGAAATTAAGACTTGCCCAATATCATACGGTTGGTGATCACAAACGCTCCCACTCATTTCCTGGTTCATAGTTCAGTCTCTTTCCTTTAATAGAAACCAACTGTCTGTTTTTATATTTCAAAAACAGAAGGGACATCTTTGTCCCTTTGGTAGAGTAAGAGATCTTTGCCTACTTTCTACTTTAGAACTTTTTAATTAGTAGACACCATGATGGTAGTAATCTATACTAACCTAAGGTCTGTTATAGTACAGTCTTTATCCACATAGAAGTTTGATGTGAATTTTTGTTTTTATAGGTCTTTATTAAATAAGCATATTGAAAATATCTGTCTCATTTTTCCCCCTAAGTGCATTCACCTCAATTGGTAAATATCTTCTGTTGGATTAGCACAGGAGGCTTCGATTTCTGCAGGTATCGAGGTTCTTACCCACAGCTTTATATATCCAGTATGCTCTCTCCATGATATGTACCCTACTAGAGTTTTGTGATGTGCCTCTACAGAGACTGACAATTGAAATTTTTCTGGGTGGCCATGTTTCTCTTTTCACTGCAATAATCAAACATCAAATATCTCACTGGCCTATTGTTTATATATATTTTTTCAGTAGTTAATTGCATAAGACTCTTTCTAAAATTGCTATAGAATTATTTGTTATTCACTACTTAAAGTCTTAAATATACACTTGTTCAAACAAATACATCCTCATGTTCCTGAAATAATTGTAAAAGTAATTTGCTTCTCCTAGCTGATGACCTTTACAGAAGTTAGGAAGTCCAGACAGAACTATGAAATGATTAAGTTACTCATCACACTGATTTACTTTCATTTAATAGTCTGGCATTTCTTTAAAATTGAAATCACTGTGTTGTTTATATTAAAAATGAGAAACATTTTTACTATAAAAAGTATTTATCAAAAGACTGGTCCACTGGGGTAAGTCCAGGTTTTGCAAGAGGTGACCCTTCTATTGCACTCAGTTAGAACTGAAGAAAGGAAAAGGAAAACAAGAAAAAATAGCAAGTAAGGAGGATTGCTATTTGTTAAAACAGAATGATTAATCTAATTTAGCTCATAACTTACATATATGAAAACCTTGAAGTGATTTGTGAATCAGGTAAAAAACCAAAGTTAAAAAAAAAATAAGTGATCCAATTCAGCAATAGGAAAATTTTATTTTCAATGTTTGTATTGACTTTGCATTTGCAACTTCATAGTTTTGCTGTATGTTGTTTGAATATAAACTAGTTATATAATTTTAAGTGATTATTGATTGCAAAGTGAAAATTGAAAATGCTTATAGGATCAACAGAAAGTTTTATTATATTATTTTTTTAGCTCCTACAAAGAAATATTTTTATACATGTGGAAAATTATAGTTGTATACAATGTTACTGAGGCATATATTAAAGCACCCACTGTACTTTCCTTCAAGAAATAAAAGTTAAAAAATATTATTTCATTTATTTCCCAATTCCCTGCATGTACACTACTTGGTATAACATCTTCATGTAAAAGTCTCAGATTCTTTGTTTACATGTTTATTGAGGACAAAAAATTAAAATAACCATCAATAAAGTTATTGATGAAATCAACTTTAAGTGTACTGAAAGACTCTTAGGTAAAACTGTCATTTTTACCAAAAGGCAGCATAGAGATTAGTATAACAGGCTTTGGTGCCAGAATGCTGCACTACTAATCTTTTCTTTACCATTTACAGCCTTAGAGACCTAGAACTAATTAACTAGATTCCCTATGCCTTATTTCCTGAACTGAAAAATACTGGAAAATGGGAATATGCACAGATGCAACCTTCTTGGTTTTAAGTGCAAGGATTAAACCTGACAAAGCTATACATATAGTGTGTGGAGCAGTACTGAGAAACACTCAATAAACACTCAGAAATACTTATTCTCTTATAAGATGAAATCTAGTTCTATATTTATGAGAGGAAATCCTCCTTGAAAATGGGCAGCAGTATGGGGAGAGTATTTTATTAATATGCATTTTAATGTTTATAATCTTCATTTGGATGAGAGAAAAAATTGAAAGAAACAATTTGTATTCAACAAATAGTTTATGTCTGAGAAATCCCTAGGGAATTTACAAGGACCAGAATTAATTCTGGCCTGAAGCAATTAACTCATTTACTAGAGGGTATATCTTCTCATAAGTGAATGAGGTCTTTTGATCTCTATGAATGCTGTATGTAGATTGAAGAAATGAAAATCTATTACAGATTCCATTATTAACCTCAATTTATAAGTCTGATTCCTAGTGAAATTATTTTCTCACTGTAGATTTTCTGGAAACTTTGTTTCATAAAATAGAGACATGAGTTTCCTTCTTCATTTTGAAGGATAATTAGACGTAAAATGGAGGCTTCTTAGTGGTGTATTTGCACGTCTACCATGTAATGACAGTTTGGGCAAAGGACAACCTTTGTTGTATACAGGACCTTCATCATATTTGATCTACTGTCTTTATTCAAGAAATAAAACAGGGTGAAAAGGCACACCAACCTGTTATACACACTGAAATTATGTACAGAAATACCGTCTATAGCTAATTTTATAGCCTTTAATTTAGGTGCAAAACTGGGTGAAGAATATTTTCAAGGTTACAAATCAAGACAGAAACAATGCTTGGTTATTTAGTGCCTGAGGAAAATCCACTTTCTAATATAAAAGGATTATTTCAAATTCTCATATATTTATTAATTTTCTTATCTTTTTTTTGTATATAGTACAGTATTATTGACTATAATCACTATGCTTTGCATTAGCTTTCCAAAACTTATTCACGTTCTAGTTGTAAGTTTGTACCCTTTGACCAACAAATGTCCAGTCCCCATTCCTTAGCCACCATCTCACACCATTTGCATGAGTTCAGCTTTTTTAGATCACATAAAGTTATATCATACAGTATTTTTCTTCCTTTGTCTGACTTCTCTCACTTAGCATAATACCATCATGGCTATCCATGTTGTCACAGATAGCAAGATTCCTTCTTTCTTGTGGTAGCATGATATTCCAGTGTGTTTGTGCGTGCGTACGTGTGTGTGTGTGTGGGTGTGTGTGTGTGTGTGTGTGTGTGTAGAAAGATATAGAGAGTTATAGATATATCTTTCACTTATTCTTTATCCATTCATTTGTTGATGGACACTTAGACTGTTTCTATGTCTTGGCTCTATAAATAATGATCTAATAAATATGGGGGTACAGATATCTTTTTGATATCCTAATTTCATTTCCTTTGGCTATATACTCAGAAGAGGGAATGCTGGATGATATGGTAGTTCTATTTTTAATTTTTTGAGCAATCTCCACACTATTTTTCATAGTCACTGAAATTTACATTCCCACCAACAGTGAACAGTGTTCCTTTTCTCCACATCCTCACCAACACTTGTTATTCCCTGTATCCTTAATGATAACCATTCTAACAAGTGTGAGTTGATAACTTATTGTGTTGATTTGTATTTCCCTGATAATAGGTAATGTTGAGCATTTTTCCATGTACTGGTTGGCCATTTGTGTGTCCTCTTTGTAAATATGTCTAGTCGGGTCCTCCTCCCCATTTTTTTAGTTGGGTTGTTTGTTTTGTTGTTGCTACTAAATTGTATGAGTTCTCCATGTATTTTGGATGTTAACCTCTTATGTAAGGTTTGCAAATATTTTCTTCCATTTCTTAGTTTGTCTTTTCATTTTTTTATTGTTTTCTTTGCTGTGTACAAGTGTTTTGGTTTGATGTAGTACCATTTATTTTTGTTTTTGTTGCTTGTACCTTTGACATCACATTGAAGAGATCTTTATCAAGGCCAATATCAAGGAGGATTTTCCCTGTTTTCTTCCTCTTTTTTTAATGTTTATTTATTTTTAGAGAGAGGTAGGGAAAGGGAGAGAGAGAGCACACACACAAGCAGGGGGAAGGGCAGAGAGAGAGGAGAGAGAGAATCTCAAGCAGGCTCTGCACTGTCAGTGTGGAACCTGATGCAGGGCTCAATCTCACAAACCATGAGATAATGACTTGAGCTGAAATCAAGAGTCAGATGTTTGACTGACCTTCCCAGGAGCCCCTTCCCTGTTTTCTTCTAAAGATTTTACACTATCAGGTCTTACGTTTAAGTCTTTAATCTATTTCCAGTTAATGTTTGTGAGTGGTGTATGATGAGGTCCAATTTCATTTTTCTGCAGGTGGTTATCCATTTTCCCTACACCCTTTATTAAAGACTATCCTTTTCCATTGAGTATTCTTGGCTCCTTTGTCAAATATTAGTTGATGGTAGGTAGGTAAAGTTTATTTCTGTGTTCTCTATTCTGTTCTATAGGTCAATGTGTCTATTTTTATGCCAGTACCAAATTATTTTAATTACTATAGCTCTGTAATATAAGTTGAAATCAGGAAATGTGATGCCTCTGGTTTTCTTCTCTCTCAGGATTGCTGTGGCTATTTAGGGTATTTTGTTGCCACATACAAATTTTAGTATCGTTTTCTTCTTCTTTTTTTGTGAAATATGTCATTGGAATTTCAATAGGATTGCACTGAATTTGTAGATGGCTTTGGTTAGTATGGACTCTTTAACAAAACTACATCTTTAAATCAGTAAAAGAATAATGTCTGCAAACTACTTATGAATAATAGGTATCATTGCACCTATAGGAGATATAATTAGTCACTGATCTCTCTAATCTGGGGGACATTCCTGAAAAAGTACACAGTGAGCATGAAATCAGGCATAAAAGAAACAAGACTCTGTTACTCTCTCAGTTTAGTCCTAGTTGAAATGAAAATGCTAATACTTTATGCCATATTTTCCCCTCACAACTCCAGCTGCTTTGACATTTGAAACTGCTAGATGTATAAAGTAAAAATGTTTACAGTGAAATATTGAAGAATTACATCTGCTTGAAATACAACTGTACTGATTATCCATAGTTTTTATGTGAATTGACATCTTCAGAAATTCATTAATGAGTGATGAGTGTTGATAAACTGTTCTTTATATGTTAGATAAGGATTTAAAATTTAGATTCCCACATATTAAAAAAAAGACATATAGATAGATTTCTATCACCAACATATAGATAGATCTCTAGCTAGGTAATATCCCAATTCTTAAGATTTTCTTCACAGAGATAGAAGTTGTGTCTACAATAAGGACATGAAAATTTCATCACATTTACCAGCAAAATTGAAATATCCTGTGATTAATTTATCTCCCCTTCCAAATAAAACAATAAAATGTGCATTTCTGAGATTATCTGAAATTTCACATTTCTCTATTTTTCTATTTATCACTTTTTAAATCTACTGATTTTTGACCAAATTTTATATATGACTAAATATATCAATATACATTTGGAGTTGTTCAATTCCTATAGGGAAACAAAACAGCACTGTCAACATTTGAGATGAATAAATTTTCTATAACATTTGCAAAATATTATATGTAAATATATATATTTACATCTATATAGGTAGAGAGAGAGTATGTTTGAGAGAGAAGGGGAAAAGACAGTGAATTAATAAAATTCTGAGATACCCATGTTTCTACAAAATGGAGAACAAAGCTCATAGACATGTAATGGTCATTTAAATTATTTTCAGATGAAATATTCTGGTCAGTGCCTACTCTTCTTTTGATTGAGTGGAGAAATATAAAACAGTCCAAAATCTTGTTGTATAGTATTTAGAACCTCACACTGCATGGAGACTCCATTGATTCAATTTGGGATAGTTTAAGATGTATTCATTGGGTGCACCTGGGTGGCTCAGTTGGTTAGGCATCTGAGTCTTCATTCGGGCTCAGGTCATGATCCCAGGGTCATGGGATTGAGTCCTGAATAAGGCTCAACACTCAGCTTAACATTCTCTCTTTCTCTCCTCTGCCCCTCCCCTGCTGTCACGTGTGTGATCTCTCTCAAGAAATTTAAAAATTTTTAAACATTATAAAAATGATACATTCACTTGACTCAGTACCTTATAATACACCTTTCTGTTGTCATGCTGGGAATTTATCTTAATGCTTAACAAGTACCCTGCTCATTATTTAATTATTTACCTTAATATGGTTATTTATCAAAAAGCATAATTTCTGATGTATGTGAAGAATTGTATCTGTTGACTTTGGGATGAGAGTTTGATGTATGCATTGGTAATCATCATACTAGAGCTCTTAATTCAACATCACAGACACCATCAAAGATGACTTTAGTATTGAGAGAGGCATTTTTGCAAGTAGTAAATGAGAAAATGAAATCTAGTTCAAATTGAAAATTGAACAGCATTTTCAAATGTTTTAATATAAGGAAGTATGTTTATTGCTTTTTAAAGTATCTGGTCATTTTGCTTAATGAAAATCCCCTTTGTTTTTTATAACATACTAGATTTCAATTATCTTGACTTAACGAAAATAAATACATAATGCCAGTATAATGTCTTTTGATTTTCCTTTACATTTGAAATACATCCTCAGAAATGATAAAACTACACCAGGATAGATTTCTGCTGCTTCTGCTCATTCTCAGAAAATGTAGGAGGTTGAAAGTAAATTGAATAGGAAATGGTGACCATTGTGATTTTCAGAGTGCATGTATGCCCTCTGCATCTAAATTTGGAAAAGAGATGTTGAAGTTTGTGTAATTCTTGATTCACATTTTATTGTTTAGAATTTTAAATCCAGATATAGAGCTTTATTTATTGGGACAATAAGATAACTAGTAGTTTCTGATTATTCTTGATTGAATTTTACTAATTAATCCCACTAGTATGATGCTGAGAGTCTGGTTTATTTCATAATAAATATATGTGTTCCTTACTCCTTCAAATATATAGACTCATTAGCTTGTTAAAAAGATTTTATACAAATTTCCTTATTAGTGAAACTCAGACACAGATTAAATTCTTTGACAACTTGTAGGCAACTCTTAACACTGTAGATGATTGCAGCAAACCATCTAAAGCTTTGACTATAAGAATGGACTATTTTAATAGTTTAACTGCATATGTCAAACTACAAGACATTTTAATGCCATCTCAAGAGCCAGGTATAATCCTTCAGAATATTGAGTAAACTTCATTGTCAAAATCTTACGCAACTGAGTATAGTTCTATGTTTATTAGGGACATGAATCATATTTGAAACTATTATCAAGGAAATGGATCACTACTAACAAATACAGACTAATTCAAGAATCTTCATGAACTCAGGAGATAAGAGTATTATGGGACAACTAAGTTTAATCAGAATAAGTACAAGACAGTATTTGAGGTGAGAAGGAAAAAAGAGGAGCTAAAGTATTCCCTTCCCTAACTTCTCTACGTTTCATTATATCATCTAACAGTTTTGATTTTAGAATGGGGAGAATAGTTCTTTATGGGACTTTAAACCTGCTTCCAGGGGATAAATGGCATTGCTCTCACCTATATGTTTCATGGACAGAGCACCCTAAATCATCAGGAAGGAAGCACACCTTTAAATATTTTAAAATGACTGCAGTAGATCCTGGCAAGTCCTCTTCCTCAGGGCTTCGCCTGACCCACGTGTGCCAAATATCATCGCCACTACAAATATCATTCCCCCTACAGATTCTAAATCAGTTTAGAGGGTTGAAGAGTGACCCACATCAAATCCTTGGAGCCTGTGAATTCTGCTTTCTTTAGAAAAAAATTCTCCTAGATATAATTAAGGATCTTGAGATGATGAGATTATTTGGGTAGGCCCTATTTCTAATGATAAGTGTCCTTGTGAGAGACACACAAGGGAGATTTGCCATAAAGAAGAGGAGAAGCTGCTGTGGAAACAGAGAGGAAAGTAGATGAAAGCCAAGGACTGCCAAGAGTTACTAGAAGCTTAAGGGGATAAAGAGGATTCTACCTGAGAGCCTCCAGATTTTGGACTTCTGCCTTCTAGACTGTGAAAGAGTAAATTTCTCTTGTTTTAAGCTACCCAGTTTATGGTGCTTTATAGGAGTCCTAGGAAAATAGTACAGTCATTAAGTATCCCCGACAAATGATTTTACCAACTCTTTTCTTTTTAAATAAAATGGACAAAGCGCTATTAAATGCCACCATCAGAAGGCTGATGCTTCATCTCAAAGATAATAAATTAGTTCCAACAGAGCCTCCTGGTTTTACTAATCCAATCATTGTCAAACAATATATTTCACGTTCATGAAAGTACTATATGACTTTAAAGTGATCTCTATATTTAACAATAAATATCTTCTTGAATGTGTCAAGAAAAAGAAGCAAACACGACACACCATAAGATTCATATTTGGCTTTGGCATCACTAAAAAATGGTTATGATTATCAACTATTTCTTCTATATCCAAATTTACACATTGTTTTCTTGATTCAGATACAAATACAGTAAATACTAGGAGTCAGGATTATCTCCTAGGTAATGTAGGAGGTAGGGTCATTTTGATTTACTCAACCACCATGGCAGTTGCATAGCTAATTGACAAATGTATGTCTGTGTGTGTATATGTGAATACATTAGTGTGTATATTAAACCTCTAATTCCTGTGCCCTAAATATCTACCCCCTGCCATGTCTCTGTGAATGTCTGTGTATTCCCCATGTTCCAAAGTCAAGTTGTAAATATGATATAATTTCTATCATAATTAAGAGGGTATGACAAGTGATAAGAAAAGAAAGCAAGTGAAAATTATATATGTGGCTTTTCTTTCCTTTGGCATTACCAATTTTTGTGCTATTTAAGCTTGGGAGAAAAAAGTGGCAATACCATTCATAGCCACTCCAGCAATTGATCACATAGTCACATAGCAATCACTATATCTACCTCACCTTCTACTGGACATGCAACATTACAGCTTACTTACCTTGATTCCCTCATCCCCTAAGAGCTTCGTGCAGTCTTTGTTTTTGTTGTGTCATGAAGGGTATTCTGGCATTTCACTTGTTAGTACTGGAATCCTTTTATCATTTCTCTCAGGGATATAGTCTGATATCTTGGAATTCTTAAAATGGACATGGAACATTCCTCTATGGCACCTTCTTTGTGGGTATTTACCCCCTACTACAGTTTGGTAAATCAGAGATATTTTCTCCAACTAAAGAGGCAAAGAGTTTGTCAGGGTCATTTGTTACAGTAAACCAATCATATGGTCATACAAAGGAAAGTATTCCTGAGTAAACTACATGAGATACGATAGAAGAATATAAATCTCCTAAATGAAGAGTGGTATATAAGACTATATGGCTATATGTATGCCTAAGTTCTTCAATTTTATATTCATAAGTAAACAATTCAAATTCCTTTAATTTCTGTGCAATAAATATAGGGCTTTAAGTCTTTTTTTTTTCAACATTGAACCACTGTCTTGAGATTATCTTGAATTCCAAATGAAAGAGGCCTAAATGGAAAGATTATTATATACTTTCCATTATGAAGGTTAACAATGGAGAGTATACCACATGTCAACTTATTGTAATTATATAAAGAATTTTCTTTAGAAGCATTCTCATTATCTAGTCGCAAGCCTTATAGCTATGCTTGTTTTCTTTTCATTACATTTTTATTGTGTTCTCTAATTTTATTCTTCTAGAACATTTATAGTTTTCTCACATGAAATATATAGCCTTACCTCTCCACGGCTACAATAGGAGAATATACGAGTGTTAATAATGAATTGCCAGGGGCTAATCTTAAGTCTTCCTTAGTTTGCAACAAGCATCGGATACCTGCCGGGAAGTGCCAGTGGAAACGTGCTGAGATAACAGCTCTGCTCATAGTCCTCTCAGATATATACTAATTCCACTGTGTTGTGCGATTAAGGAAAGAAAAGACAGGTTCATGACTCAGAAAATTTAGGTAAGGCTTTTTTCTTCCACTGCTTAAAAACAAGTAACAAAGTCCATAAAAATGACTCACTTGAAAATTATCACTCTACAATTTAGCAATATGCAATCCTGCCACTAGGAGGGAGACAGAGCTCTGATGTCCCTTAGCTCATATAAATCATTTGTGCATTTCTATAAACATTTACTGACATGTATAAATAAAAGTAAAAAAAAAAATAAATCACTGGATTGGTGAGCAAGGTGCAGTTACAACAGTGAGAAAAGATAACTAATGGCAAATCAGTGGCATGGCTGAGCAGCTAGACTGGGAGGTAATTAAAAAAAGAAAGGGCATGGTAGGAGCTAACAGCCATCCAACTCCATGTAATGCGAAGCTATATGAACATTGGTCCTGGGTAAGGACATGTGCCTAAATTCTGATCTTTAGGAAGAAAATTGAAACAACTACCTTGCTTTTAATTTAATGGATTTTTCCCTTTTTTTGTCCATTTAAATTTATTTATTTAAATGCAAGTTAGTTAACATACAGTATGGTATTTGTTTCAGGTGTAGAACCCAGTGATTCATCACGTACATATAACACCCAGTGCTCATCCCAACAAGTGCCCTCTTTAATGCCCATCCACCCATTTAGACCATACCCCTTAATGGATGTTTAATATGTGAATACAAACTATTCCAGGAATTCCTCCAAACTGACCAAAGCCTTTTTGATCACCAAATATGTGAGTGATTGGCATGTATTTTTGAACTGTTCATCCAAATTTACCAAGGTAGAAAGAGGTAATAAAAAGGCCAAAGCAAGCAATGGCATCTCAGGAAAATAAGCCCATTCCAGATCTAATATATTACGTGTATTAGATATGCCACTGACCTCTCGTTAAAAGGCTAAAAACTAGCACACATGAACTAATGGCTCAATAATTAACTGTCAGTAAGAAAAGAATTTTTTTCAGCAAGCTCTGTAAGATTAAAACAAAAACAAGAATAAATAATATTCCCCATTGTATAGTACATAGATGAAGATTTCAAATTCAGTACAATTCAGAAAAGTCAATTTTTTTAGCTTTGGGTGGGGAACTAGAAATGCTTGGAAGATAGATGTCTAACAGTTCAAGGTTGACATTATAGAGAAAAAGAGTGTTTTCCCACAACACGTATGTTGGTAGCAAACATACAGTTTGTGTACAGAGAGGTAAAACACATACACTTGATTAAATTATAACTTTTCTTATTGTGGCTGTTGTTCGAGGAATTTGGAAAGGATAGGTGATACAGGGGGAAAGAATAAAGTCTAAAAATAAGTATTGTTGCCTGAATGTTTTTGTTTTGTATTAAGCTCGTAGTTTTCTTAAGCTCTTTCCCCTTCCTGCCTCCCTCAGTCCCTTTGCCGCTCCTTTCCTTGTTTTTGATTAGGTCTACATCTCTGTTCAGTTATTTGAACCTGGAATGCCTTAATTAAATTTGAGCTGGGTCCTACTATTGAAGCATCAAGTTTCTCGGTTGCTCTCTAAATGATTAAAAGAGGACTTGTCCAGAGCAACATGGTTCAGAAGATTGAATCTGAAGAGAATAGCGAATGCTGTGCTTCTCATGTCACTTTCTATCATTGAAGTATGTGCAGGAGATGCTTCATTACGAACATTCTCTTCTCTTTATCATCGATGAAGTTGAGCAGCATTAGCCAAGCATGACATATTAGCTCTTCTTAAACAAACACATCAATCTTTTGTTTTCATGTTCTCAGTTAATTATTGGCATGATGGAGTGAAATTGTGGCTACTTTGTGGGGTTAGGATGCAAATGAGATCTAAAATCTGGGTGAATGACATTTCGGTGCTGCAATTATTTTTGGAGAACAAACAATTACAGAATCTGGAGAGCTGGAGTTCCTAGTTAAAAACAAAAATAGTTGGGCCTCTAAATATGGTACAAAATGAAATTTTATTTGTCACAACCCTGGACACTGAATAGTCATTATTGTCATCCTATTGCTTTTCAAAGTTGTGGAGTTTTTCTTAAAAAATTTAAACAATTTATGCATATATAACTATTAAAAAAACATGCTAGGAAAATAGAGAATTCAGAAAGATTAAAGAGAATAAAATTCATTATATTGTAATTTAGAAATAATCGCTATAGTTTTGCATACCCTTCCTTCAGCATCTTCCTTTCTTATAGTAGGTGTCATACTGTACATATAACTTAGCTCTCTCTTATCTTTGGTTTTTATTTGAGGTGTATGTATTTTTATTGCTATTAAAAACTCAAAAAACTCAATTTATATACCTGCATAGTATTTCAAAATGTATCTGCAAACAGCTCACATTATTCTATATTTTACGCATTTGGTTAAGCCCAATTTTAACTATTATAAGAAGAATAATAATTATCACCATGAATAAATATATCTGGTTACTTCTTTAAATTAAAACATTTTCTTATCTGGGGTGCCTGGGTGGCTCAGTTGGTTAAGTGTCTGACTTCGGCTCAGGTCATGATCTCATGGTTCATGAGTTCAAGCCCCATGAGTTCAAGCTCCGTGTGGGGCTCTGTCCTGACAGCTCGGAGCCTGGAGCCTGCTTTGGATTCTGTGTCTCCCTCTCTCTCTGTTCCTCCCCTGCTCACACTCTGTCTCTGTCTCTCTCTCTCAAAAACAAATAAAGATTAAAAAAAATTTAAAAGCATTTTCTTATCTCCTCATATGTTATAATTTTTACACACACACCCTCCCCACACACCCCCACCCCCACCCCCACACCAGAACTCTCCCAGAAGTAATGCTCACTATACATATACCTGAATTTAAAACTCTCACTAAAAAATAAAACAGAAAAAAAAAAAACTTTCTGCCAACTTGACTGAGCATAAGATGACATTTGAATACATACATTTTGATTTGTTTATTAAAGTTTTACTAATCCTTCTTTCAATTAGATTTACTGCTCCCTTTTGTTTTTAAAACCTATAATGTTTCAATTAAATTTTGGGGTGACTTCTATTACTGAGGAGTCAAAGGTGCTGTATCTTGTGTACATATATACATGTATGTTGTGTATATATGTATACATGTATGTTGTGTGTATATATATATGTATATATCTGATCACTATATATATGTGATATGTATATGTGTATATATGTATATGTATATATATATATGTGATCATATATATATATATATATATATGACACTGTAAAGTGATAAAGGAGATGTGATGGAAATATATAAAAGGAAAAGAACAGTTCTAAACTTTATTCTCATGGTCATCACACAGATAACACAAGGGTTTCATGTATGGCAAAAATAGAGGCTGGGAAAAATCCTTTAATAACATGGAATCCATAAAATTGGCATTTCTAGACATTCAAGTACTTCATTTCCTGTAAATGGATTAAGTCCTCTGAAGATATCTTTAAATAGAATTATTGTTATAAAAATTTGCTATGTAATTTTACATGAACTTCCTAAAGGAATGCAAGTTCTGATAGTATCTGTCAAGTTGGTGTGACCATAACATAAACTTGAAATGAAGCGTATATCCAGCAAGTCATGAAAGAGGAATATGAAAGCCAAGATGAAATAATTAAAACAAAGCTTAATCAAATAAAGTTTGCAATTACAGCTCAGGGCACTGTAAGTATACTTAAATGAGATTAGTGAAGCACTGCCAGAGCTTTGGAGAGATACGGAGACCGGGAGAGGTTCCAGAAGCTGGGCAGTAAACCAAATCAAATAACCAGAAAACGAAGTGACTGGTGAGCTTCAAGTCAATATAGGGGAAGAGCTCAGAAGATATTGTTAAAAGGATGCTTCAGGATAACAAGAAAAATGAATCCGTGATAACTAAGATCCATGTGAATGGGCAAAGAACAAGCTATTTTAGAGTAACTGCATCAATATCTTATACAATTCATGTATTATTAAATTAGAAATGTGGTAAAAAATACTGTCTCAACATTAGTGAGGAGTTTGAGACAACTTCTTATAAAATGTTTATGGACAATATGGAGAAATGACAGATTATATAAAAATTAAACTATTGTGTATTGCATTAATATTACATGTAGGGTACTTTAAAACAGTATAGAAAATATGACAGGAATATCTGAAGGGAAAACCATGCTTTAAGCTTTATTCTGAAGAATATGCAGTAAGTATCAATTTGAAAGAAAATTTATAATAAAGAGCCTTATGAAAGATTGTCATAATTAACATTTTGTCAACAATTTGCACTGCAACACGTTAGACAGAAAAATAAATAAATATTGTTGAGCAAAGTATTAAGACACTTTGAGAGTATGGTCATAAATTATGCTTATTGTGTGCAAGTGGAAAGGATATTTATTTATTGGTTGAAAGATTATGAACTAAAAGATAATTATAAGCTAAAAAGATGGTAATGATGATTATTAAAATAATGATTTTTAAAATTTAATTATGTTTCTCTTGGTTAAACAATAAAAGTCCATTGCCATCTGGTTGGCCTGGACTGGTCTTCCTTGGTTTAATTCATTAAACTTAAACATTTTTTCCAAAACTTACCTTAAGCTAATATTCTAGAAGCTAATCCCCCCCAAATAAACAGATTTCTCCATATTATCTTGAGCATTCCTGAGTACAAGGGCTTTTTTTTTCATGTGAGTTATAAATTAATTGTGGAAAAATTGACACCTGTATAGTATTAATCAGAGAACATGTCAGATTTTTCCATTTATGAAAGTTATTTTATGCTTAAGTACATTTTTTTAAAGGATGTCCTTTTTTTAAATATTTATTTTTGAGAGAGAGAGAGACAGACAGACAGAGCGTGAGCAGGGGAGGGGCAGAGAGAAAGGGAGACACAGAATCCAAAACAGGATCCAGGATCTGAGCTGTCAGGACAGAGCCCAATGTGGGGCTAGAACGCACGAACTGTGAGATCATGACCTGAGCCGAAGTCAGTTAACTGTCCGAGTCACCCAGGTGCGCCCATAAGTACAATTTTATAGTGCTTTTGATATGTTAGTATATCTGTTTTAAAGTTTCTTGCTAGGCTAATTATATATATTTTAATATCATGGGAGTATTCCTCCACTGTATTTCATAACTGATTTTTATTACAATAAGGACAATATACTGGGTTTTGCATCTTATCCAGTTAGCTAATTATCTCATTAGTCCATGTGCATTTTGATTGTCTTACATTTTTTAAGGTATTATTCTATATACAAGATGAAGCTCAACATGGTCCTACAATGAAATCCAGGATAGCAGTTGCAAGAGCTATGGATTAGGTATTACAGCAATTGTGAAAATGATTTTATCGCCTTAGCCAAGATTAATTATTATTTATGAAGAATTATGAAGTGCCTGACGTGATTCTAAGGATTGGTGATACATCATTAAATAGACAAAAATCCCTTCCCTCATAGAGCTTATATTTTAGTAGAAATGGAAAATCCAAATCCAAATCCAATCCAAAGTGAGACAAAAAAAAACATTGGAAGATTTTGAGTAGGGGAGAGATATGATCTGGCTTCTTTTTAAGGCCTACTTTAACACTCTGGCACTGTATGGAGAATGGATTGTAATGGACAAGATTTGAAACAAACCAGATAGGAGATTGTTGCAATGGTCTGGTGACAGATGATGCCCTGAACCAAGAAGAGATAGTTCCATTTCTCACCATTAAATCACAGTGGGAAATTGCTGTGGATTTCGAATGTATTTGAAGGAAGAGCTGATGAGATTTATTTGCTATGTGCATATGGGGTGTCAAAAAATTAATGAAGAGATTTGATATAAATCGGAGTCTGATATTATGTTTAAAAGATGACCATAGTTAGTTGCATTTTGAGAAATCTCTTGCATGAGAGTAATGATAACACTGAGTGATCCTTCATTCTTACCTGCAATAATGCATTCACTTTTGGGTTTCATAATTTAAACGGACTCTACACTAATTGAAATCTGCTCAGAGGTTTGTCTCCATGATGGTCAAAGGCACTGGAATTATATAATACAAAGCACACTTTGAGGAGCAGTTGATGTTTAACCTAATGACTAGAAGGTGAGAAATAAAAGCTTTTTCAAATACATGTGTCACGTGGAAGAAAATTAAAGCTTTTTAAGAATGCACTCCATGAGGGAGAAATAGTATCTGATGAGTGGAAGTTAGAGGGACACAGGTTTTACTCATTATATATCTAAATTTCTAATTTCATGCCTGGCCTAAAATGTAACTGTCTGTCCTGGGACATGGAATTCTCTTTACTTAAGGTGTTCAAGCCCAATTTACATGACAGCTTGAGAGCAATATGTAAGGATTTCAGTGTGAATTGAGTGACCTTTCAAATCTGAAGATCTTGGTTATTAAACAAAATTGTTTGATTACTCCATTTGATATATGGTATACATACTACAGACTGTGAGGACATAAATATTTAGGGGTATTTTAAAAATTAGTTATCTTGACAAATTCCAGATAAGGTAATCATTCTAAATTATTTTTTTTCTTCAAAAATAGAATTAGTAGTGACATTGCCTCAGGTAATATTTGTTATGCTTTGCTGCAAATATTTGTGTTGTTTCTTCCCCTCTCCCAATATATGGAATTTTATCTAAAATAAACTTCCTTTTTAAAGTAATGATAATTCCTAGTAGGTTTAGAGATAGATATTTTTTTCTTTTCCTTTTTTATTGGTTGGATTCAACCCCAATTTTCATTAGATTCATTAGATATAGTAATTAGCTAAGGCAAAACATTTTGCAAATAAAATTATAAATGTTTTAAACTCTAAAATAGCATATCTGAATTTGAAAAGTTTTTATCAAATTAACATAAACATTTGATATTTAGCCTTATCAAATCAATATATTATTATTTGAATATTAATGTGATAATTTGATGTTTCTAGATGATAATTATATTTCAGAAATAATATACCTTTATTTCTGAAAAGAAGTGGAAGAAATTCTGCATCCATATAAAGAATTCATATTTTTAGCGGGTTTATCATGAATGGTGTATTTTTTACTGTATTTATTAATTTATTTTTTAATGTTTATTTTTGAGAGAGACAGAGACAGAGTGCAAGTGGGGGAGGGGCAGAGAGAGAGGGAGACACAGACTCTGAAACAGGCAGCAGGCTCCAGGCTCTGAGCTGTGAGCACAAAGCCCGATGCAGGGCTTGAACCCACGAACCAGGGGATCACGACCTGAGCCGAAGATAAATAAGCTGTGAGATTTAAGTTGAGGCCCATTTTTTGCCTCTGGTTGGCCAGTTGTTTTTAGTACCACTTGTTGAAAAGGCAGCCTTACAATGAATTGTCTTTTGTTTTTTTTTAACCTTCCTAAAATCAGTTGAGCACATTTGTGTAGGCTATTACTGGGTATCCTATTCCATTATGTGGATCTATGTGTTTATTTCTCTGCCAGAAGCACAATGTCTTGATGACTGCAGCTACATAGTAGACTTTAAATATCAAGCAAAGTGATTTTTCCATTTATTGTTATGTCAAGATAATTAGATCTATTCTAGAGCTTATAAATTTCAATGTAAATATTAGAATTCTCTATGTGTATAAAAATCTGTTGGGATTTTTGTAGAGATTGTCTTAAACACGTAAATCCATGGGGTGTCTGGATAGTTTAGTCAGTTATGTGTCTGAGTCTTGATTTCAGCTCAGATCATGATCTCAGGGCATGGGATTAGGTCCTTTGTCAGGCTCCAGCATGGAACCTGCTTAGGATTCTCTCTCTCCTTTTCTCTCTCTGCCCCTTCTCTGCACTTTCTCAAAAACAAAAATAAAAGAAAATAAAAACTCATAAGTCCATTTGGGGAGAATTTTTATTATGTTGAATCTCCCAGTGCATGAACTCTGTATATTTCTCCATTTATTTAGGCTTTCTTTGATTTCTTCCATCTGCATTTTGTAATTTTAACATACATACCCTGTACATATTTTTTCAAATGCGTACCTAAGTTTTTCATTGTGTTTGATGTAATTGTAAGTGGTATTTCTTCTTTTAATTGCTGTATTTCTCATGCTCATTAGCGGCATAGAGAAATGCTATTAATTTTTTGAATACCAATTTTGTATCCTGTGATCTCACTAGTTCTATTTCTAGGTCTACTATTGTAGATTCCTTGTGATTTTCTACAAGCATACCATCTCTAACTATAGAGATAGTTTTATTTCTTCCTGTCCAATCTGTGTGTCTTTTATGTCTTTTTCTTACCGTATTTCATAAGCTACATTTTTAGTATTACAAATGTTGAGAGTCAACATTTTGCTTTTCCCCCAATTTTATGTGGACAGCATTTTGACTTTCACCATTAAGTATAAAGTTAGTTTTAATGTCTTTACCAGGTTAAGTATTTAGTATTTATGTTAGATTGATTTAGAATATTGCAGTCTTTTCTGCCCTTGGATAAGAATTCAGTTCTCTAATTTCATCTTTTGAGAGCTCAGTTTCTCAACTGCAAGAGCATGCTTCTTCCTGTCCTGACCACCAAGCCAGTGTGCCTGCTCTGGGAAGATTATTGCCTTCAGTCTTCCATTTAAGATATCTTAAAGGACCTAGAATAGGAAGGAAAATTTTCAAAACTACAAAAAGGTGCAGGGTTTCTTTAATTCACCTTTTGTTGTAAATATTTCTCTTTAATGGGAACCTATCAAATGTTTACTTTCATTGTAGTACACCTCTGCGTTTTGAGGATAGGAAATAAAGCCCTCACCTATCTCTATTCACTGAAGGGTTCCCAAGTTTGTCAAAAATTTTTTTGGTTGAAAAATAGCATAGTTTAGGTCAGTCAACATGAGGCCTTACAGAGATGGGGCTATGAATTACTTGTCATGTGATACACTATCGATTTAAATTCCTATTAAGAGCCAAAGGAAGAGGAGTAGCATCCAAACACAGGAGCAAGTAAGAACCAATTTCTCTGTGTAACACCTCCCCATGGGTAAAAGGGTAACAAATTTTTGGACAGAAGGAAAATTCCTTGCCATAATAAGACAGTGTCTTTTGAAGTTCCCCTAGAGTCTTGGAAAACAGTTGGAGCAGCAATAAAAACATGTTGGGTGAATTTGTGTCTAAACATGTTCTGTAGCAAGTGAATCTGTAAGAAGGAGCATGGAGGGCAGACATACTGACTGAATAATTCATCTTCCTTAAAGTCCTAAAGCATGAGACACATTCTCCTTTTCCACCAATTGTACCTACTCCTCTATTGCCTTCAAAAGGGATGTGTAGAATCACACTTCTCTACTAAAAATAAGACAAGATGCTTCTGACTAGATCTGTACTTATCTGGGGCCAAATTATCTTAGTATTTAGCCTAAGAAATTATTTTCTAGAGTAAGGCCAAGACCTTTGGTAGAAACCTTTGTTTCACAGATTCAATATCTTTCACAAGCAAACTAAAAATGATTTTTACTATTCATCCAAGAAATATGTAATGAGTACATATTAAATGTAAGACTTTATGGCTGAGCAAAACTGAGTTATTAACCAGCCTCGTCACTATCATTAAAAACAAATAAACAACAAACAAACCAAAACAAGCAAATAAGAAATCCTCATTTCCAAATAGTGTCTCTTTAAAGAAAAAAAATGTCACTATTGAGTGTATTTGAATAAAAACCCTAAAAAAATCTCTGATTGAGCATTTGAGAAGTTTGACTAAACTTTTTTTTCTGAGTAAACTCTTTCTATTTACATCACTGTGAATAACTATATGATTTCAGCGCATCCTTGAATTTATCTAGTGCCTTGAAATTCACTAGAATGAACCTGACCAATGACCATGGTTAAAAAAGAAGTCTGATGGCAACTTCTTAGAATAGAACCATTTACTTAACAACTTCCTTCCTTCCACTAATCTATTTCTATCTGGTCCATGGCCACATATAGTTCCTGCTTTCTTTCTTTGAACTCCTTCGTCTTGAGTTTTGGAACAAATGCAGTATATTTATATCTTTCTCAGATTGTCAGCATTATTTTCAACATTCCAGTTGATAAAATATTTAGTTTATGAGTTTGGTATTTATTTATTTATTTATTTATTTAAACAAATTTTGGTATGCTTTTGTAACCTAAAGTTCCTAAGACTCATCAACCAAGGGATATAAATGAGGTCACATTAACGTCAATATGGAATAGTTACAGAAAATTCCACGCAGATGTTATCTTCTACCTGCACAACAACAGGATTTCATCCCCCTGAAAAGTCTTACTAGGTATTGTTGAGACTCCTTAGGGAGTATGTCACACTTGTTCAGTACTGATCTTAAACATCACATTATTGTTGTTTTACTCCCACGTCTCCACTGTTGACTGATTGTATCAACTTGTCCCCATCATTCTGCTGTATTTCTCCTGATTATGATATTTCAATGCAGCCCAAACAACAGACTTTAAAGGCACCAATTTTCTTGCAGTCATTATAATGATGTTTATGAAGAAATAAGACTCAAGAGGCGACATCCTGTATGATGTAATTAATATGATATTCTAGAAAAGGCAAAACTATGGGTACAAAGAACAGATAAGTATTTGCCAGGGGCTACTAAAGAAAATGGCTGACTACAGAAGTGGCAGGAAGGATGTTTTGGGGGTTATGGACTATACCTCGATTGTGGTTGTAGATACTCAATTTTATGCATTTGTCAAGACTCATAGAAATACACACACACACACACACACACACTTATTAAAAAATTTCATTTTATATACAGAGAAAGTGCACAAGCAGAAGAAAGGGCCAGAAGGAAGGGGAGAGAGAGAATCTTAAGCAGCTCCATGCTCAGCTCAGAGCCCAATGTGGGTTTCAATCCCATGACCCAGGTATCATAAACTAAGCTGAAATCGTGTTGCCACTTAACCAACTGAGACATCCAGGCACCTCGGACTATATATTCATCGTTTGTAAATTTTACCTCAATTAAAAAATATGCTTCTCTGAAAACATTTCCTTTACCTTCTGCCTACCTACATAGTGGAATACAAACAACCTCTGTGGCTGAGTTGGATATTCAGAGAAAAGAAAAAAATATAATAATCCTTTTCTCATTCTTTTGGCCTCATTCCCATACTTTGTCCTCCTCTCTTTATCCAAAACAGAAGATTTTATGTAAATTTACTCATAACAAGATTCCTTGGCCCAATGATTATAGCTCTAAATACACAAGAAAAACAACAGTTTAAATTTTCTTAAACTTAACTGAAAACAGCCTAAGCTTCACTGCAAAAATTGTTAATTAATAATGTTCAACTTCAATTGGTAGGTTGTATAATAATTTTGTTTAAAAAAGGCCCATTTGCAGGGATGGGTTAAATGGGTTATGGGCATTAAGAAGGGTACTTGTTGGGATGATCACTGGGTGTTACATTTAAGTGATGAATCACTGGGTTCTACTCTTAGAAACCAATATTATATCATATGTTAACTAATTTGAATTTAAATAAATTAAAAAAAAGACCCATTAGACTGACTTCACATACAGCTCTTTGCAGTAGTGAATTTGCAACAGATGGATAGTCCAACAACTATACAGGCCTGCATCCCAAGATAACATTTGTGCTATCTTGATCTTAGTCTCTGCTTTGAACACCTCCCAGGAGGTGTTCTTTACATCTTCAAGGAATTATCAACATTAAAATGATTTTTATATATAATAGGAATCTTTCTCATTTAAACCCACTTGCTGCTATTCTTCTTCTTCTTCTTCTTCTTCTTCTTCTTCTTCTTCTTCTTCTTCTTCTTTAGAGTTTCAAATAGGTCTTATCTCTTTGTATTTAAAAAAACTTTCAAATGTGTGAAACACTTAAGATGTCTTTCTTCAATAGTCTTTCCTTCAGCCTGGAGACCTGCTATATATGATTTTTATTTTCCTATAGCAGCTTGATCCCAGTTTCTTATCTAGTTTATTATCATTGCTATTTTTATTAATAGTTGTATTTATTTATTTTTCACATTTTCTTAAATCTTACTGCCCAGAACTGAACACAGTTCTTCAAGAGATCTGACCAGAAGAGATCAGAAATAGCACAGCATTCATTGCAGATATTATGTTTCTATTCATGTAACTTGAGATCAGAATGGATTTTTTTTTTTACATTTTCATGGCTCAGAGATTATTATTATTATTATTTTGTAGATTCTGGTGTAATTTTTCCTTCTATCCCAGCTTCATTGATTGAGAAATTTAGTCAATATACATTAAAGATCCTTGTTTAAGTCAATGGATAAAATATTGTCTTAAAGCATAGGATGAAAGAAAATACCCCCCAATATCAGTGTGATCCATTAATTGAAAATGGATATAGTTGTTAAATCAGATACAAATTCATCTAATTGTGAAATCATTTAATTCCTATTTCTCCCTAGTATTCATAAGGATATCATGAGAACTTATATTTCTTACCAAAATCTGATTATTTCTTGTTCGTTGCATTTTTCTGATTTTCCAGTCTAGTAAGCTTGTCAAAAAAGAAAATTAATTTAGTCTAACAAGGTTTTTATTTAGTCAATCCATAGTACTAATCACTGCTTTCTTTTCCCGTTGCTTGCAACCCATTCTTTTAACTATCAATTCTAAATTTGTGCCTCAGATCGATGTGAATAGTCAGATTTTCAAAATATCAATGCTTTTCTTTTTGAAAATCAAAATTCCAATTTTTCCATCTCCAGTCTCATGGAGGCTTTTCTGTTTTCAATTAATCTTGATGTGTTTTTCCCTCTTCAAAGAATATTCCACACGTGAAAAGGAATTAAATAAGAAAGTGAACATTTTTTCACTAGTCTATTAAAGTCCTAACAAGTAATTCATAAAAACCAACAAGAAAATGACAAATGCCTGATGAAAAGATATGCAAATAATGTGGACACCCCTTAAATAAAATGAAAATAAATGCTTTAAATGAGCATAAAAATCACACATTTAAATAGCAAATTGCCATTTCTCACCTATAAATTTACCAAAATTTATTCATTTCTTTAATTTATTGAAAAAGTTTTGAATTGTTTACTTTATGTCAATGATTCTCATTCTAGGGGGTTGGAGATTCAGTGGCGTGAAATATAGATATTGAGACATTTTCTTGTCTTCCTGGCATTCAAATTATAATCCAAGATGAAGAAGATGAATAGATCATGGATTCTATAAGTTAAGTTATTTCTGATAGTGATAAGAACAATGAAGAAGTCACAATGGTATAGAAAGGGACTGAGATGGCTGTTTCAACTTTCTTTGTCTGGTATCTTTAAGAAGTGTATGTAATTCAGCTAAAATTTCAGTTATGTGAAGAAAGCAAACACATGGGGATTCAGGGGAAGAATGGTACAAGGGGACATAGTTTAAAGGCTTTAAGACAAAGGATGAAAAGAAGGCTAATGTGGCTGATACACAGTGAATGGTGGAGAGAGGGACAGGAACAAAATTAGAGACAGTCAAGGGTCATATTGCATGGATTCCACAGTGATGAACAACAAGATATTGCATGGATTCCACAGTGATGAACAACAAGGGGTTCAATTAAAGTATAAATAGAAATAGCTAGTTTGTTATAATTTGATCTGTCCTTTGAAAAACAATCATTTTTACTGCTATGTTGAGAATTTACTGCAATAGCCAAGTGTGTAAACAAGGAGAATGGTAGTAGGCTTAAATAGTAATCAAGGTAAGAGATAATGAAGTCTTGGACTATTGTGCTAACATTGGAGATGGTGATAAATGGATGGGTATGACTATGTTCTGAAGGTAGAGCTAACAGCTCTTTTCTGATGGTTTGGATGTGGACTGGAGGTAATCCAAAAAATTAAGCCATACTCCTAAGATTTATGCTGAACAAATGGATAAATGATGGGGACATTAACTGAGAAGGGAAGACTGGAGAATGCTGGATCAATCTTCCATGTCTTTTAGTTTTAGCTTTCAGTTTTTGAATGGTCCCTTTTGTGCATCAATCTATTTTTGTTTCATAAAGAAATATTTTTATCATTCTGAAGTATTAATTGTAGTCTTTAAAGTTCTCTTCTGTTTGTATTAATAACTTGATTTTTCTGGTCTTGGTTCTGTAATGTGTTGTTGTTTAGTAACGTTTTGACTCCAGTGTTTAGTGATTGTTGATTATAGGATCTTCTATGTAATGTTGAGATTCTTTTCTGACCAGTCTCTGAATTACATCAGCAATGATTGTCAATGAGGAAGGATCCTGCTTGTGGTAAGATGAATCAACAGCTGGTTTTCTAGGAATGAGGGCTCCTGGACTTTTCAAGCAACTTGGGACACTGCCCTGAATTGTGTTACATTTGTTCATACTTAACATTTATGTCTTGGGCAGTTATTTCTGCTGCTTTATTACTTGATTTGATCACCCCAGGCCTTGTTTTTGTTTTCTAACAATATTAGTTGCTTTCCCTGAGTCTGGCATAACTCACTGTGCTGAGAGGCACTGTATAACTCTCAGCTTTCTATTTGTTGTAACCTCAGCAAAAATGTGGGCCTTCTACTGAACCATTATTTAACACATTGTTTTTTTAGACACAAAAACAACAAAAACCAAAGATTTAAAGTTGTATGGTCTCCATCTATCCTTTAGACCATGCCATTAGGTCTTCTGTCTAAATTATTGATTGGAGTTGGAGTTCTGGCTAAGATACTGGTATTTCTCTAGTCAGCTGACAAAAATCTGTGCTAATATTTTTGTCATGCTTCACTCCAGTCTCATAGTTGAAGTTCAGGGCATATAAGTGTAGCAATCTGTCCTCATTTCTAGCCCTCACTTAGATTTCCTCCTATTTGGCTATTTGGGGATTCTTAGAGAAGGAGAGGAAGAAGGAGCTATAACAATTCCTGACCATTGTATAGGATGGTACCTGTAGTGTTTAAAAATCTCAGGCTTAGATATATCTCTTTTTTTGCATTTTTTAACATACAATCACCATAATTATTTTATGGTATAAATTATGGGATAATTTTTCTTCAGAGTTTTGAGATCTCTTTGGGAAACTTTCTCACCAGAGTCTCATGACAAAATTATTTCGGTGGTTACCCCCAATTTTTAATATAGTAAACTTTCCATATTACAACTATAAAATTGAACAATTTTTAAATTTTTATTAATTTATTTTGAGAGAGAGAGAGAGAACATGCACATGCAAGGAGGGAAGGGGCAGAGAGAGAGGGAAAGAGAATCCAAGCAGGCTCCATGCTATCAAGGCAGAACTGGATGTGGGGCTTGATCCCATGAACTGTGAGATCAGCAGAAATCAAGAGTTGGACACTTAAGCACCTGAGCAACCCAGGCACCCCTAAAATTTAATAATTTTTAAGTGTAAAAGATAGGATACTAATTACAAAATGGGTGCAGAATATAGAAATATATAGTTAAAAATAATCTACAATATCAATACATAGAAAATCAAAAGTATAAGAATTTCTAATAAGCCAGTAATTTTCTTCCCTTCTTTCATTCTGTTTATTGAATAGAAATGTTAATTTGTTTCAGAAATAATTAAAATATTAACAAATAAGTGACAAGATTTTCTTGGAGTCCCATAATATTATATTTTACTGTATGCCGGCTACATTGACGGTTAGCATATTCAATTTTTACACATTTAAAATACTTTTATTGTTAGAAGTTTATAATTTATATACTCACCAAAATTATGACATATGAATTATCCAACTTTGTGTTACTTTTATTTATCTTTCTGTCTCTTCTTTTCTCCTAGAGAATTCTGATTAATATTATACCTCCAAGGGGAGCCTGGGTGGCTCAGTTGGTTAAGCGTCCAACTCGTGATTTCAGTTCAGGTTGTGATCTCACAGTTTGTGAGTTCGAGACTGGCAGCAGGCTCTGCACTGATAGTGTGGAGACTGCTTGTGATTCTCTCTTTCCCTCTGTCTCTCTGCCCCTTCCCTGCTCATCCTCTCTCTCAAACTAAACTTAAAAAATATTCTACCTCCAATTTTTAAAATCTTTTTAATATTACAAATATGGAAATATATTTCTCTTCAATTTGCTTTTTCATATACACAATACATCACATACTGCTCATTATTGGTGTATAGAAACACAACAGATTTCTGTATATTGGTTTTGTATCCTGCACTTTACTGAATTCATTTATAAGTTCCAGCAATTTTTTGGGGGGTGGAGTCTTTCAGATTTTCTACCTATAGTATGGTATCTTAATTTCAAAAGAAATTAAGAACACAATCCCATTTACAACTGCTCCAAAAATAATAAGATACCTAGGAATAAACCTACTCAAAGAGGTGAAATACTTGTACTCTAAAAATTATAAAATATTGATGAAATAAACTGAGGAGGACACAAAGAAATGGAAAGACATTCCACGCTCATGGATTGGAAGAACAAATATTGTTAAAATGTTAAAAATGTTAAAATGTCCGTACTACCCAAAGCAATCTACAGATTTAATGCAGTACCTATCAAAATACCAAAAGCATTTTTCACACAGCTAGAACAATTCTAAAATCTGTATGGAACCACAAAAGACCCTATATAGCTAAAGCAATCCTGAAAAAGAAAAGCAAAGCTGGAGACATCACAATTCCAGACTTGAAGTTATATTACAAAGCTGTTGACATCAAAACAGTACACTATTGGCACAAAAATAGACATGGGTCAATGGAACAGAATAGAAAACCCAGAAATGGACCCACAAACGTATGGCCAACTAATCTTTGACAAAGCAGGAAAGAATATCCAATGGGAAAAAGACAATCTCTTCAACAAATCCTGTTGAGAGAACTGGAGAGCAACATGTAAAACAATGATATTAGACCACTTTCTTATACCATGAACAAAAAAAAAATTCAAAATGGATGAAAGACCTAAATGTAAGTCCTGAAATTATTAATATCCTAGAAGAGAACACAAGCAGTAACTTCTCTGACATCAGCTGTAGCAAATTTCTTCTAGATAGGTCTTCTGAGGCAAGGGAAACAAAAGTAAAAATAAACTATTGAGAATATATTGAAATAAAAACTTCTGCACAGTCAAGGAAACAATTAACAAAACTAAAAGGCAACCACCGAATGGAGGAAGTTATTTACAAATGCCATATTTAATAAAGGGTCGGGTTTCAAAATCTATAAAGAACTTATCAAAGTCAATACCCAAAAAACAAATAATCCAGTTAAAAAATGGTCAGAAGACATGAACAGACATTTCTCAAAGAAGACATTCAGATGACCAACAGACACATGAAAAAAATGTGATCATTGATCATCAGGAAAATGCAAATCAAAACTACAGTGAGATATCACCTCACACCTGTCAGAACAGCTAAAATAAAAAACACAGGTTAACTAACTAGAATTTAAATAAAAAAATGAAAAAAAAAGAAACTGAAAAAATAAAAACCACAAGAAAGAACAAGTGTTGGTAAGGGTGTGTAGACAAAGGAATCCTTGTGTACTTTAGGTGGGAATGCAAATTGCTATAACCAATGTGGAAAACAGTATAGAGGTTCCTCAATAAATAAAAAAAAAATAGAACTGCTGTATGATACAGTAATTGCACTACTGAGTATTTACCCAAAAGATACAAAAACACTAACTCAAAGGGATACTTGCACTTCTATATTTATCACAGCATTATTTACAATAGCCAAATTATGTAAAAGCAACCCAAGTGACCAGGGATAGATCAGTGGATAAAAAAGATGTGTTTGTATATATAAGGGAATATTATTCAACCAAAATAAAGAATGAAATCTTGCCTTTTGCAACACCATGGATGGAGCTGGAGAGTATACTGCTAAGTGAAATAAGTCAGTCAGAGAAAGACAAATACCATATGATTTCACTCATATGTGGAATTTAAGAAACAAAAAATAAATGAGAAAAGGGGGAAAAAGAGAGATAGACAAACCAAGAAACAGACTCTTCATTACAGAGAACAAATTGATGGTTACTATAGGGGAGTCAGGGGGGATGGGCTAAATAGGTGTTGGAGACTGAAGAGTATACTTGTCACGATAAACACCAGATGATGAATGGAATTGTTGAACCACTTTATTGTACACCTGAAACTAACATAACACTGTGTGTTAACTAACTGGAATTAAAATAAAAACTTACAAATACTTCACATGCCTCCATCTGTATTGATACATATAATTCTAACTTATTATTTGCAATCCCTTCAGAATATTATATAGCATATATAAGTATACCTAACGTATTTTTTCCTTTTCTTATTTATGTTCAGTCAGACAATACTTGCAATAAATACTGTTGCATAGATAGGCTGATAGATACCCAGAAGTAAACTGGCTTAGATCAAAATAAGTGCATTGAAATTATATTACTAAACATTTCCTGATTATTTTTTCCATTGACTTCAACACTGTATGAGAGGACTCCTGGCTCTGCACCCCTACCAGCACTATTAAATTTTTCATCATCTAATGAAAATGTATATATCATATTTGCTCTACTTTCACCCTAAACCTTAAAGGAAGCAAGGTTTTCTTTACCCTTTTATATTTGCAGTTCTATTTTAAAATTGTTTATACCTTTGTTCATTTATTTTATTTATTGACTGCTTAATTTGTAAAAACATCTTTGCACATTTTGGCTATAAATATTTTGTATATTATATGTATGTTTAGTGTTTGTTTATTTTTGAGAAAGAGAGATAGAGACAGCACATGAGTGGGGGAGGGGCAGAGAGAGAGGGAAACACAGAATCCGAAGCAGGTTCCAGGCTCTGAGCTCCTGAACAGCAAGATCTTGACCTGAGCCAAAGTCTGTTGTTTAGCCAACTGAGCCACCCAGGTGCCTCAATATGCATTTTTAATTAACCAGATTTTTGTAGTAAGTAGTAGAAATCTTATATTACACATTATTTGTAACACATTTTTGTTACCTATGATTAAGATTATGATGTTAATTAAGGGTAATTAGAGTGTTGGAAAATGCCATAATTAATGGTGGTGAATAACTGCAAACATAGCTTCACCATAATTTACTTACCCATTTGACTTATATTGTCATAGACTTTTGTTAGCATGAAAAATAATGCCCATCATAAAGCAATTACTCTTTTACCCATTATATTTTTAGTCTAGGATCTTAGAATGAGAATCCCTGGATCCAAACACATGAACATCTTATGCATTTTAATAAGCGTTCCTAATAAATATGAAAGTTTTTGTTTCTACTTTCTTCTTTTATAGTGCCTCCATTGAAAGTAATTTAATTGGGAAATTAATATTTCTTCATATTACAGTGCTTTAAAATATACTTTGTTTCACTTGATCTTTGTATAAAATCAAGTATTTCTGTTTTGCTTAATGGTTTACTTCCTCTAAAACTCCAATGGCGATCAGATTCATGTTATTTTTTCCCTTCTGAGTGATAACTCCCCATGTGCTAATATGGTGAAAATGATACTGCATGTTTGATAAATAACCAGCTTAGAAGGTTTTAAAAAAGAAAGATTTATATTCCCACGTTAGTATTTAAGTAATAATATTTAAGTAATATTTAAGTTAAGGATAACTTTCCAAGGACGCCCCTGGATCAAAAATGTGTGTTTATGGTTTCTCCCATGATGTCCCCAATCCCTGACTTCCTCGGTCTGCCCTCCTCACTTAATTAAGGTCTCTGCTCAAATATCACATTTTTCTCACCACCGTCCATATCGGAGCCTTCTGTCCTTCTTCCCTACCTATTCTGCTTTTTCTTTACATCAGATGCTACACGGAAGACAGTAACCTTGTTTTGTGTAATTGTGCTGAGTTTGCTTTTTTGGCACTATAACTATCTGCACCATGAGAATAAGGATTTTGTCCAATGTACTTATTGCTACATTTTGAACACCTAAAATACTTTCTGGCCATTACAGGTGCTCCATAGATATTTGTTAAATTAATGAATATCTGCCAAATCAATTGTTTGATTTTGTTCAAGTATTTATTATTTCAGAGTAAATTTTACACTCACTTTCACGTGGGTAGAGAATATGCCGACAGAGAGATTGTAGGTCTTTTTTTGTTTCCTTATACCTTTGAATATTAAAAATTCTTTAAAAACACTTGGAAACATGAACAACTTAATTTGGGTGAAAGACATATCTCCTTTTGAACGTGGATATTTTAGTGATTAACACAAAGAAAAGAAAATACAAACTCTCCTGTTGTCATTGTTCTATGATCTTGGTGAGCAGCTTATCGTAGTTTGGACAACCACATACTATGTGATAATACAGTATTGCCATGTAGAGATGGCTGTAGTTGAACAGGGAAATTCTAACAGCAATGTTTTAAAGAAAGGTTTTGAAAAGATTTTAGAATCATGCATAAAACCACAAGCTGAAATCTGTTATTCATTATATATAATCTTAAGAGCTGCTCAGAGTTTGGGTTGTGATTGGTTGGCATGTTGGCATTTAACATTCCACATGACCTACAGGCACAGCTAGAAATGCTGTTTAATGTTTTGAATCACCACTTTTATTACCCGAACTTTAAAAAAAATGCCCTATGCAATAAATGCTTTTGATTTATATTAAAATGCAAAAGGAATCTAATATAAAATAATTACAGCCTCATAATATTTTTAGTTCTGGACAACCACTCCCCCAGCCTGAAATATTTTATGGTTTACATGATATAAGGCAGATTACTTATACATAGATACCACCATGTGTCCTAATTATTGATAGGCAGAGATTTTCCTTTATCACCAGTTTGTTTTCATTTATTCTTTTTACTTCGAGTTTCTCATCTTTGCATCTATGTGCCTGTCTATCTGTCGATCTACCTATCCATCCATCCTCACTATCAAAATTGGAAGGGGTGCTTATAGCAACAAATTAGAATAATTTAACAAACTAGTATTAACCATCAAAGTGTTCCATAATTGATTGACTGGATCTTTTTAGATTCATAGCTTAGATACCTGAGGAGTTCAGCTATTCTCCTCTATTCATTCAGATAAACTCCTTCCATGTTAACATTAGCCAGGATCAAATCAGATTAGCTGTCAGGGCGAACACAGCTCTGAATAATAATAGGATAAAATAAAAATAAGTGTATGAGTGATAATTCAAGGATTTTACTGCTAGGGATGTGCTACAAATTGTGTTCTAGCTTTCAAGCAATCAATGTGAGGAGAACAGTTCAGTTCTAAGATTTATGTCTGAGGTGTTTTTTTTTTTTTCCAGACCTTTGTGGAGTTTTAGAGGGCTGCTTTCTTAGTTACTAGTGTTTCCTAAAGAGACACTAGCACTCTTAAGGCCTAAAACAATAGCTAACATATTGCAAAAAGGAGTGTGTGTGTGTGTGTGTGTGTGTGTGTGTGTGTGTGTGTGTGAAATGTATAGAAAACTGTCTTAATACTTATCTATGCTTAGAAGGGGAAAGAGAAAATATATGGAGATTCTCATGTTTGTATAATGGTTTACTGAATTGATTTGGTTTGCTGAAAAGCTTGTTAATGCTGAAAAATTCCAGGGGTTTTCTTCAAGGACTATCCCCAATATTATATTATTTCCTAGGAAATTTATGAACTATGTTAACCCAAGTTTCATGTATCTTTTAAGGAATTCTTAAAAACAAAGTATGCCATAAATAGGCTCCAAAAGCATATCTGGTTTATTTTTCTTTTTTAAAGTGCTATGTGAGGAACAAGGTAAATACCTTTATCTTTGATATCTAGGGGAGGAGATTACATAACTCTTTTTAGCAAAATAAATTTCCTTAGTAGCTTGGTAAAAAGTTTTCTCTTTGGTAAAAGTTCTCAGTTTAATTTAAAATTTTACCACTTGTCTTGGGTTTTACTTGCTTTATGGGCACATAGAAAATCTTCTCAGGGTTTCTGGGTTTCTGTTGCCTTTATGGCAATGTGCTCCAAAGTAATCAATATTGTATTAAAATTGCAGGTTAGGTGATTAAATATGTTTTTCAA